>NW_024086767.1:0-34760 GCF_009730915.1 Dioscorea cayenensis subsp. rotundata
CATCACTCAAATTACTTTTTACACACTATCTATTATGCTTTTTAAAAAAATATATGATGTTCAGTGAGTTTTTATGACATGTCTTATTACAATAGGTGATAGACATTTTTTTGCCACTTATTATATGATGATCAAGGGAATGTGATATCTAAAAAAATTTTTATTTTTATGTTTAGTGACAATTCATAGCATTTTATGACAAATTGTCACAACTTTTTGTGACGAAAATACATGCCATAGATGATTATAGACATTTTATAGTTTTGTCATGTACAAGTTATCATTGCATGGGTAATATGTAAAATGCGACATTAGCCCTTTACGGCAGGTGAAAAAGTTGTCTAAAAGTAGTGATGACAAAAAAATCCACAAAAATTTTTATTGGTGACAAAAAAACATGTTATTTTTGTGACACTATTGCATACAAAATATGTTCTATAACATTAATTGCTAGAGACTTCACAAAGTAGAGAAAGTTCATTAAAAATTCTTTAATTATCTTCCTACTTTAACTATATGCTAATGAAATGGTTCCTCAATTCCTTTATTTCTTGATTTGTTGTTATTTGTCACCCTCTGACTATGTTCTCTTATGATGAAGCTGATTTGACATAAATTGTTTGTGTTATGGACAACTACTTTAACATTGCAAACAATATATTATTCAAGATTCTTATGTCAAACATTTTTGTTAGCAATGCAGAATTACAATTCTCATGCAAATAATTTTCATTATGCGACGTTGAGTATTATTGATAATATTCATTAATCTTCTATATGGGTAACTTCTGTGTCAAATATTGTCTTTCGTAATGGAGAATTAATGTTTTAATGTTGGTATTTGTCATCATTGGAACATCTATCAATGCAGATTGGGTTGTAAGTGTGCTACAATCATGTTCGTTTGCTTTTTTTATTTATTAATTCTCATTGTCTTAGTATAGTAAATAAAATAGGAATGATTGCTTGTGAAGTTTCAAGTTATTTTTTTGTTTTGCGAGGTTTTTTTGGGATTGTGTTTTATTGTTCTTTACTTTATAGTTATTGTTTGGGTTTTTTAGTCTCTTAATGTCAAATAAATTGTGAAAAATTGTGTTGATTCCTTTTTGATGCAGCTCATTCCAACTTCACTTGACTCATACACTAAAAAAAGTGAGTTGATGACCTGCCCAAAAAGAAGTTTAAGTTTAGTTGGGAGATATGCCAATGTCAAAGTGGGTAGGAACAAGTGAACATTTTTTTGAAGGTATGCTTTTTTTAACAAGTAGTTCATTATAGCTTTACTTTTTTTCGAGTTTGAACAAAGCTCCTTTGATTGAAGGAATGCTTTTTAGTAAATGTATGACGTAATAACTAGTTTATCATCAAAATCAGATATTTGACTTAGGGAATTTTAGTTAAGTTCATTTTTGATTTATTCATTATTTATCTTTTGTCCTTCGTCTCTGTTTTTATTTTTTTCTATTATTTCACGATAATTATTTTGGATGACACTTGTTATTGATAAAAATCTATTTATTCTGAGGTTTTATTAGGTCACAATACGTTCTATGGTTTTTTGAGTTTTATTAAAGCATGATACTTGTATTGCTTGTCTGCAATTAAATTCTTTGCTGAAATTCAAAATGCTTATGTCCATTAGGAGGTTGGCAGTGATTTGTACTATTGATTGAAGGAGAAGCTGTTTAAGCATGTTGAACAATTTTGGAGCACAAGGATGTGGCTATTTTCTTTCATCTAAGCAGAGATTTTTTTTCTATTTCCCTTTGTGAGTACTTCCTGCTCATTTAAATGGAAGATCTAATGTTTTTTTATTTTTCTAGCAAACAGATGATTTATTTTTGTTTTATCTTCTTGCCGACGGCAATTGCTATCAACATATACTTGCATTGCAACAAGAAACAAGAAGCCTTTTTTTATCTAAAAGGCTTGGAAGAGGGTTCAAATATTATGGATGCATATATTATGCATGCTGAATGTGTACATCCATAATTAGTATATTGCTTTTATGTTTTTAATAATTATTTTTCATTGATCTTTGAGCTGTTGAACTTGTTTTGCAGTTAAATCATATATATAGAACTAGGGACCTTATTACTAAAAATGATGCGAAGCAGAAGAATGAAGATAGTAAAAGGGAAGATACTCTTTATGTTGTCAGCTTTCTTGACCATGGTTTTACCCATCCAAAGGTGGTGACAAAAATTTGTAATTTATGTTCTTAATTTCATATTGTCTGTCATTTTTTGTTTCTAAGAAAGTTGGAAAACAAGCATGGAATCAAAACTAATTTGCATCTTCTTTGTGCTTCCATTGACATATCAAACTCATAAGAGAGTTGTTTTTTTAGGGTGAAATAGATATTTTGGTACTCATTGGCTTCATTGTAAGTTGATTTGACAGGCTAATGTAGAATACTTTGATTGATTTTTGGAAGTACCTATCATGCTATGCCCACATACATCCTTTCTTCTTCCTGGCTATGCTAGTGTGCAAACATGAACCAAAATTAATATACTTCATGCATGTACTCATGCCATGCACTGTATTGAAGTTCTCTCTCTTGGTTCATATAAAAAAATGTTTGAGGACACATATGCAAAATTGTGAAAATGTATGAAAATATGGTAGCTCGAGGTTTAACTGCAAAAGCCATGAAAAATATGAAAATGTGAAAAGTTTGGTGTTTTATTTGAAAATTTTCATAAAATGTGAAAAGCATGAAAAGTTAGAGGGTTTAAATGTAAAAAGAGGAGAACAAAGGGTTTTAGTAAAAATGAGGGGTATTTTATTAATTTCACAAAACCCCCTTTAAGCTTACTGTGATGTCCAATACATGGCAACTGCTCTCCTTGAGAGGGTCTCTTCATTGCCTCTTGACAGTCACGGAAACGGATGGGATATTGAGGACTCTTAAAGACTCTTTTAAAGCTAGATGTGATGTCCAATGCATCTCAACTACTCTCATTCAGAGAGCCTCTCCATTGCCTCTTGACAGGCACACAAACTAAAAGAGTTGATGAAGACCTTTGAAGAGCTCTCTTGAAGCTTGCTATGATGTCTTATGCATCGTGACTGCTTTTCCTTGAGAGGGTCTTTCCATTGCCTTTTGACAGTCACATGAGTTGAAAGAGTTAATGAAGACCTTTGAAGAACTCTCTTGAAGCTTGCTATGATGTCTAATGCATGGCGACTGCTCTCCTTGAAAGGGGCTCTTCATTGCCTCTTGATAGTCGCACGAGCTGAAAGAGTTGATGAAGACATTTCAAGACTTCTTTTGAAGCTTGCTGCAATGTCTATTTCATGGCAATTGCTTTTCCTTGAGAGGGCCTCTCCATTGCTTCTTGATGCTCATATGGAGATCATTGAAGACTCTTCTTTGAAGGTATTAATCCAAAATATGGTCTAACGTAAAACATGCCTCTCTGGAGTTAAATAAAAAAGAATGATATTTTAAGAAATGAAAGAAAGTTTTTCTCCAACCAGAGCTAATTAATGTCATTTCTCCTTTCTCAACCCCTTTATGCGGACAAACTCTTCCTTTCTTCTTCACCTTGCTCCCATCTCCTTTGCTCCATTTATTCTCTGCTAATCTCTACTGAAGATTGCAACAACTGCTCCCTCTTCAGGAAATCCTTGTCCTCATGGATTCATTGAACAGAAATCAGGGAATTTCCTTTGTAACACATCATAGAACTTCCACGTAGCCTCTTCGTGTGGTGAATCTTACCATTGAATTAACATCTTGGTCCCAACTATTTTGAACCTCTTCACTAATTGCCTACCCAGTTTAGCAACTAGAATCCTCGGGCTCCCCTGAAAATCATCTATAAATTCTGGCCATATTGCCATAGTTATATTATAACTAATTTTCTTCTTCATTTGGGAGATGTGCAACACATCATGTATTTTTGCCTGAGCTTGTAACTGTAGTTTTTAGGCTACTGTCCTTGTCCTCTCCTTCACCATTAACATTTGTTTGTAAGATCTGAGTTTTATATAAACCATGTCACCCTCACTAAATTCCTTATCTTTTCTATTCTTGTCAGGCAACTGCTTCATCCTGTTCCTTGCCTTGTGCAAATTTTTCTTGAGGGATTTCAGCATAATTTCTTTAGCTAGTAGACTTCTGTCTGATAATTCAAGTTGGGATTCAGCAGCCTTGTTCGGCTTAGGATACATCTCGCCAGATCGGTGCTGACGAAAGCTCTCCCACTAACCTTCTTCCAAATAGAGCGCGATGTTGAAGCTACAGAACCTCTCCAAATCCCTTGCCAATAACTCTCAAAACCCTAGCCGCAGCCCTCTCTCAAGTTGGGGAAAAGACGGAGAAAAGAATGCTGAAACCGACTTTAAATAGGGCTAGAATCGGGCATCCACACGCCCCTGTAGATTCTCCACACGGCCCTGTGAAAATTCCGCACGGGCGTGGATAAGTTCCACACCCCCTTGTGGATTCTCTGAACATCACTTTTTCGGCCGACTGTGAATAGTAACTGCTACAATGAATTTCTAAAGTGTTTTGGTACAGTACCTTGCTGCAGTACAGGCCCGAAACATTCCCGAATCCATGCTTTCATCGATGTAACATAAATGGGCACACGTTTACGTCATAGATCGCTTTGCTTCTTTAATAAACGGCTTCATTGGTGAAGATCATGCTATCAATGCACACGCCGGGTACTCGAATGTGACTGCCCTTGTGCCCTTCGAAACCCTCATGCTAACTTGAATACAAGGAGGTCAGCACACATTCTTGCATCTTGAACCCAATTTATGTCTTCGCGTTTGAACCTTCTCAAGATTTTCTACACATAGTGCATTCATGATCTACATTGGTTTCTTTCTTTACCATTCGGCTTCATAACCCTATATGCATGAAAGTAACATAAATGCACACATATTAGTGCTAAAACCCGATAAAAGTAATGCTCATCATAAGGAAAGAACACTTCGCATTCTTATCACACAAGCACTTATCATTCTTTTAAATTCCTCAAAAACTGTGGTGCTGGTAAAATCCCAATTAAATTTGTTTTTCATCAGCAGTTCAATGAGGGGTTTGGATATGATTCCATAGCCCTTAATGAACCTTCTATAGTACCCCATTAGCCGTAAGAACCCTCTCAATTCTTTTATATTTTTTAGGGATGGGCTAATTGATAATAGCTTCTATTTTAGTTTGGTCTATCTCCACACCTTGTTTGCTGATAACATGCTCCAAATAATCAACCTTCTAAGCTGCAAAAGTGTATTTTCTATTCTTCACATACAGCTGGTTGCTCTTGAGAGTCTCCATCACTAGGTTCAGGTTCTTTAGATGGGTTCCTCAGAAATGGTTTAAAGATGTCATTCATAAGGCCTTGAAAGGTGGAGGGGTTATTAGTAAACCCAAAGGGCATCACTAGAAATTCATAGTGCCCCTCATGGGTTCTAAATGCTATTTTGTTGATGTCATGCTCCTCCATTCTTATCTAATGATACCTCCAAGAGCTCCTCAATGAGATAGTTTGGAAATTTAGCTTTGATAGTTTTATCATTGATAGTTCTATAGTCTATACACATCCTCCAACTGTTATCCTTCTTCCTGATGAGTACAATGGGTGCAAAGAAAATGCTTGAACTTGCCCTAGTGATCCCTTTGTCTAGGATCTCCTTAACCACTTATCAGGTCAGTTCCTTCCTTGAAAATGATCCTATGATCATGTGGCCTAATTGGTGGTAACTGCTTCGCTAAAGAGCATAATCTGAAACCTCTTCATAGGATTGTAAAAATTGGTTCAATTGCAGAGTTTGTTCAGGTAGAACTTACTGCTGATCTAAATTTCCATTTCCACTGTTACCTTGAACCTCCTAGACCATCACTAAAGAGCATAATCTGGCCTTGCATAATTCATCAGGTAGCTGCAAGGACTTCACCAAGGATTTGTATTGCATCATTTGTATTCGAGGTTGGGGAGAACCCCTTAATACAACCTTCCTGTTACCCACCTTAAATTCCATCCTCAGTTCACTAAAGTTCCACAGGATGGAGCCCAACAAAATCAGCCATTGTATGCCTAGGACTATTTGACAGCCTTCTAAGGGTAACACCATCAAATCTGCCTTGAACTCTACTCCTTGCATCTTCCATGTTAAACCAGCACACATCTTGTCACATCTAATTTTGTCTCCATTAGCAACCACAACAGTAATAGGAGAGTGATTAGTCATCTCACATCCCAGTTGCTTCGCTGTGAAAGCATCAATGAAATTATGGGTGCTGCCTAAGTCTATCAGAATGTGTATTTTGTGACCCTTCACTTATCCACCGACCTTCATAGTATTATAGTCTGCTAAGGTCTGAATACCTGCTAACGCCTTTGAGAGATTACTGCTGAAATTTCTTCATTAGATTCTGTCTCACAACAAGAAATTATACTTTTTTGTGATAACCAAAGTCGCTAGTAAAAGAAGTAATTTTGGACACTGATATTAATAGTGGCCAATTTTTTAGTTCGTCACCTCTTGTCACAAGTACCTCCGTAGCAAATACAATAGTGACCACTTTAGAAATTTTGTCACAATTACACACAAAAATTTGTAACCAAATTATTGTCACTAAAAAACTTCAATATCTGTGATCAATCAATGTGGCCACAAATATTAAAAATTTTGTGGTTAAATTGTTATCGCTAAAAACCTTAATATTTGTGATAAAACTATATTGTCACAAAAATCTAACTATTTGTGATAATTTTGTTAACACAAAAAATATGAAATATTGACAAATAAAGTAGTCACAATAGCTCATTTTATTGTGACACCATTGTTGACACTAAAATAATTGTAAATAGTGACAAAAGTTTTTGTGACTGATGTTATTTTCATTAGTGACTATTACCTTGTTGCTAATGTTTTTTGAAATAGTGGCATTATGCGTTACAAATAATATTATTTTATACAAATTAAAACAATCACATCGTCACAAAATAAAGAAAATTATTAATATTATATAAAAATATTCGAAATGTACAAAATTTAAATTTCAAATGTATAGATTGAAAAATAAAAACAAAACAAAATTATAAAATAAATAATTATTCTAAACTACTCTCCAAGATGAGGCACTCCTACAAAACAAACAAAAAAATAATCAAATAATTAGTTTATATAATATTGAGATTTCAATTTATAATAGTATAATAAAAAGTATAACAAATTATACTAACTATTTAACATTTTATAAAATTTTATACTCACATGACTAGTTGGGCACTTGATGTTGGGCTACGTTGATGAATCTACAATTGGGGTAGATGGATTGAGTAGGATACTAGGAATTAATCCATTATCTCTCAAATGCTCAAAAACAGTTGAAACTTGTTTCATTTCCATGGCTTGCTTCTCAATAGCTATGCGTTGAGCTTGAATCTTCCCTTCTTGGTTTTTTATGATTTCATTTAGTCTGGCAACCTCATCATCTAAATCACTTGCACGCTTTTTTGCAGCCTCAGCTTCTTCTAAAATTTGACTCTTTTCTTGAAATATAGATGTTATCCCTTTAAGACCTAAACCACATGAGTAACTTGACTTTCTTTCTAGAACAAGACCAAAATGCTCAACAAGTTGTAAAGGTGCCGATGAAATCTTTTCTCTATTCTTTTCTTCCTCTTCGTGAAGCTTATCCTATATATTAATATAAAAATTAAGAATTCAGTAAGGTAATCTTAAAAATTTCTTATAAGAAATTTTAATTTGACTATGACTCCATACCATTATTTCTTCTCTATTTGGAACAACCCAAGTTCCATTTGATCTTTGTCGTGATAACTTCCAAACTTTAACAACAACTCGCCATTCATCAGAATCTTTATCTTTCTAAATGAACATAAGAATAAAAATTTAAATTTTAAAAAATAAAATAAAAATTGTCATTTACCATCTCATATGCAATCTGTATAATTGACTTTGTGCCACTAACTACTTTCAACACTTGATTTCTGCTATTATTTGTGTCTCTTTCACTTTGCTCCTAGAAATGAATAAACAATCTATTTATAATGAAGAAGTCAACTAGAAAGATAGTTAAAGTAGTTATCTTAAATTTACCTTAAAGTTTTGAGTCTTCCATTTATTGTCAATCAACCATTGCCAATCATCTTTATCCACATCCTTTGGACAATCTTTGCTCTTAAGATACTTTTGGTGCAAATGATAATGCCTATTTCTATATTGTGATTGTATTTGTTTCATCACAAAGGGTTACACCTCATTTGAAAAATTAAATTTGTCCTAAGATTTGTATAAAAGAATATAGCTTAAATAATTTCAATAATCAATTTTTGAAGAAAAGAATTTAGAATGTCCATCACAAGTTGATAATGATTCCCATCCAAACATAGAGCTTAAACTTGGAAGAATTTTGTAATAAATAATTAAATGTGATCTGCTAAAATAGCTAGATATGTGCCTAAAATATTAAATTTATTCGAACTTCTAACTTTAAGCCTTATAGATTAAGAATTTGTAAATAATTATTCGTACCTTTAAAAATATCAATATTGTCTTGATATTCTCATCAGGAATCTTTGTCCAACTAGCAACCTGAAGTGGTGCAAGTTGGTGAATGGCCAATGTGACTTCTGATTTGAAAAGATTGGCATTCTTACTGCATACTTTATAGTATGGACGAGGAAAATGAATATCGATTTGTTTTCCTTCGGCCTTCTTCTTGGCATGCTTTATATTGATAGTTGGCCCTCGTCCACGTTTTCTCGAACTTCCATTTCTTATTTAAAAAATAACAATTAATAAACATATAATATTACATAAAAAATTTAATAATACACCCATATAATTTTAAAGATCACATCACCTGTGGCAACATCAACAACTTGTCTTTCAGTCCTAGATGCTTTATTTGAAGTTCCAATTAAAGTATTGGAATGTTGAGTATGAACATCTCTATCTTGAGACTCATCTACCATCCGAGGAACATTTTCTTCATCATCTGAACTTTCCATATTTTCATATCTTTCAATGGCAGCCATCTTAAACTTCCAAAGATAAATACTTATTAGGAAAGCAAGCAAAATAAACATTGATTAAGAAGTGTATTAACAATTAAATGTTCCATTATTAAAATTAAACTATATAATACCTAGAATGGCATCTTTGTCAAAGGATCAATATCGTCTTTAGCTATACCTTGAACCAACTTTTGTGGTAGCATTGTAAGATTAGTTAAGATCTCACATATATTTTAACACAAAAAGAAAACATCTATAATGAAATATAACGAATCTACTAAGTAAAAGATATGATCCTAAAAACTCCAATTCAAGAGCACAATCATGAGAAATGTCTGACAAATCCATGATATCCTCCTTTGTAGGATCATAAACTCTTTGGTGTTGAAATGCCCAAATGGTTTTTTTTAAAAATTTCCTCATAGAGTGGTGGAATGGTAATAGAACTGCATCTCAATTGTTTGATAACCAAGACATCGGTATCCAAGATGGCTAGATAAACATATAGATTATCGCCACTTAGTTCTTATCATATCATTAGAACATTTGATTAAAATAGAACAAGTATTCAATGGATGAAGAGAATTTCTTTACCTTCTTATAACTTTCGAACTTTTGGACAAGTGCATGTGCTTGTTTCAAGCCAATGCCAAGCAATGATTGTAGGTAGTCACATCCACTAAAAATGCATATCTCGAGTAACATATTTTTAGTAAATCCACTAAAATCAAGATCTTTATTTTTTCCTAACATTGAACACCTAAATTCAACACCATCCCCAAATTTGTCCATTTTGAAAATAATCTGAAAAAAATATTCCAAAATTATAATTGTTTAAAATACATATAAAGGATGAAAAGCATCATGAGTAAAAGACTAGCTATTAAATAACTAGTGGAAGGTGCATAGCATATAAATTAGAAAAGTTTAGTTTAATGTATGAATTTAATTTTGTATATAACTTACTCTATCACACCCAAATGGTATTAAGTCTGAGTCCTCAGTAATGATTGCATCAACAAGCTTATTAATGGACATAAACGACATCTGGGCATCTGCCTCGTTGGGTGCCACAAGATAATCAACTTTTTCCTTCTTCAAAACCTGAAGTGGTGTTAGTTTTGCAAGAGTACTTTCAAAATACACTAGGAATAAAAACATGAATGAGGGTAGAAACTAGAAGATAACTTTTTTTTAACCCAAATTAAATTTTTATTATCACCTGGATTAGCTCCCAAGCAATTGATGGTGAGATATCAATAGCTTTTTGGAAGCATTCATAAGCAGACAAGGAATTTCCATTAGCCTCATGTTCAAGTGCTCGTTCAAGGTTTTCTTTCCTCACCTTGCATTGTTAAAGTTTCTAAGATAATTATCACAATGTTTACTATTAAAAAAACTATTATTTTAAAATAAAATTGCTTACTTTAGGAACAAAACCTAAGAATAAAATTGAAAATTGCCTATTGCATATGAAAATTGAATAATGACCTATTAGTGCATGTTAAGATTGAGAGAACCCATTGTCATATACCTAGCATGCTTGGTTTCTACATCAATCTTCATTGACAAGAGGCCGCCATCAAATATAAGAATAGGTTTGACACCATGGCTACATAATAGATTCACTCTATACATGCAATAATCAATATGCCTGAAAATTTATAAAAGCATATAGATGGATTAAAATATTAATTTATTCAAACAAATAAAAGAGTATCTTTTCAATATTTATAATTTTAGAAAAATCAAGCTCTTAGATCCTTGATTAAATGTAACATCTTAAGCAAGTATATAGTTTTAGAAATAACATAATATTCATAACAATGCTTGATTAACTATTCATATGCTTCACAATCTATTACTAAAATTCATATTACTATTCATTAACTATCAATGGCAAAACCAAAAAATCACTAGTAGGGGACTGAAAGCACAATGTAAACAAAAATAATTATGTAGCAAGGCAATTGTCTCCCATTAAAAAATAGTGCGATAATATAATTTTTTTTTATTAAAACAACCATATGTATTTTGTTCAATGACCAATATTACATTTGCATTCTTGATAAGTCTACATGGCACATCAACTAATATCATTTGAATGTCATCGTCATTTATTATATTTTGTACACTGGTTTTGATATCATATTAGACAATAGATATTAAAAAAACAATGAATTGTCTAGTCTATTGGCAAAAACAACTAAATAATGTCCTCATCAATGCATGTCGTGGTATCTTTGATGAACTCTACAAAGGAATCCTATCCCAAAGAATCAAAAATCTTTGACACTAATAGCCCATCTAGAGAACAGTTCACGTTGGATAATATGAGTTTTTTTTTTCTTAGTTTTTGTTCCTAAAAGGAAAATTGTTGTATTGAGGGTTTTTTGAAATGGTCAAGTAATATGAGTTTCGGTAAGTTTTTGTGACTTATTAGAGTATTGCATGCATCCTCTCTATGTTTTTCTTAAATGGTCAAGTAATATGAGTTTTGGTTTATATCCAAGGAACAATAAATGGTAGATTTTATGGATACCAAATTTCTTGTAATCTTGTATATTTAATCTTGAGTAGTATAATGACATAAACAACAATGCCAAATGATAGAGTCAATATTAAACACATTAACTTATTTTTAATTACTCTCCATCAAATTTCGAACACGAAGTTATAAATTTATTAAAATGCTTCATTTGTTTTAGCATATTTCAGAAGTTTCATTTTTTAAATTTCTCAATATATACCTTATTTTCAGGTTATGTTATTTTAAATTAATAGAATTGAGTAGCAATTATTTTTCTCACTCTCATATTTAATTAATATATATATGTGTGTGTGTGTGTGTGTGTAGGCATGCTAGAAGCCCTCAATATTTAAATTGTAAAGATTTTAAACTCAACCTTTTGCCTTAGGAAGTGAAAAAAAATTTCAACTCTTCTATAGCAGAGATGGCACACCAAAACTTTTAAATTATAAACTTTATGTTTAAATAATAAAAATTATAGTAACTTTTTTTTTTATTTTGCATGGTGAGAATTTAGACTTTCACATCCGCCAAAAGTTACTCTAATTAACACTCTCAACTATATTTAATTATTATTAATTTATTATAAATCTCATGCTACAAGAGATTATTAACACACTCTCAAAAACAAAAACAAAAACAAAAACAAAAAACAAAACAAACATAACTAACAAAATACCTAGAGGTGGGAAGGCCCTTGCAAATCTCCATGCTACAAGAGAAAGCACCCTTGTGGAGCCAGGAATAGATGTCAACAGCAATAGTCTGGCCCCGAAACTCGTCAATGGTGATCGGAGCCATGATTGACTTCATTAATGGAAGCCACCCTTGGATCCCCATCTTTCGAAACCTCTATCTAGCGATGATTAATTAGGAGTCTGGTAGGGAAGGATGATCACCGGCAAAATGAATAGTTGAGATAGATCATCAAGATGAGGCTAAGTAGGATGTTTGGGGCGGGATTAAAATTTTATATATTCTATTAAAGGATAATAAAAAATTAAAAGATTCAGGAGTAAAATTTTATCTATGCTATTTGATATATCAAACGATAAAAGACTAATTAAAAGAAATACATTAAAGAAAATGGATACTTACATATGAACCCTGATGATTTCATTAAATTATATTATATAATCTTATCATCTTAATTAATACCAAGGTAGTCAAATCCGGCCCAGGTATTGGCCGGGCCAAGTTTAGGGGTGGTTGATTGGTTTAATCGGGTCAAACAGAGGTCAAATAGAGATCAATAATAAAATATTAAAAAATATATTATAGTAATCAATAATGATAAATATAATATAACTTATATTTTAATAATTAAAAAACACAATAAATTAAATATGATATTTTAAAATTTTATTTTATATATTTTCTTTGATTTTTAAAATATTTAAAATACAATTAAATTTGATATTTAAAGTTTTAGTTAAATCACGTTCTTTCACTCTCTCTCTCTCTCTCTCTCTCTCTCACACACACTCACGCTTGATATCTAAAGTTTTAGTTAAATCACGTGCTCTCTATCTCTCTTTCTCTCACTTCTTCTCATCTCTCTCTCTCTCTCTCTCTCTCTCTCTCTCTCTCTCTCTCTCTCTCACTTCTTATCATCGCCACTCACCATTGCTCACCGCCACTCGACACGCCCTCTTTTACTTCTCCCTTACTTCATCTCGCCACAATATTTTTTTATTATTTTTGAAAATTTTAATTTTTTTTACCCGGTAGATTCTATCGGGTCAACCGGTTTCTAGGTTAACTGGCCGGGTCACCTGATCTTTGGCCTTCGAGTCAAAGTGTTATCGGACTGGCTGTATGGACAGTTCTCGTTTTCCTGATCAAACCGAGCGGCCCAGTCCTTGTTTGATAACATTGATTAATACCAGATAAATATATTTCCCATAAATGATAATGTAAAAAAATCTATATTTATTAGGTTTTAAAATTTTAAAAATTGATTTGACTACAAGTGGAATAGTATTTTTAGTAGAAGTCCATATATGGTTTTAAATTATATTAGACAAAAATCAGGCAACTAATTTGTAAATTATAATTTAAGAAAAATTTCTACATTTATTAGGTTTTGAAACTTTAAAAAATTGATTTGACCACGGATAGAATTGTAATTTTAGTAGAAGTATTTTTTAAATTATATTTTGATGAAATTTGGTTAACTAATATGTAAATGATAATTAAAAAAAATCATATTTATTAGATTTTGAAAATTAATAAAATCTATTTGATTGGTAGTGGAATTGTATTTTTAGTAGAAGTCTATGTTAAATTATATTTTGATGAAAATTGGGTAACTAATATGTAAATAATAATGTAATATATATATATATATATTTATTAGGTTTTGAAAATTAAAAAAAAATTGATTTGACTTGCAATGAAATTGTATTTTTACTAGAAGTCCATATGTGGTTTTAAATTATATTTAGATGAAAATTGGACATGTCATATTTATATTCTCTTATATTTCGAGCCTTTTACCTACAATGAATGTTTCGTATACTCCATAGTCAAACTATCACGTCCACCCCTACAGTAGGGCCTCAGGGACGGATCGGCCGCATCCAATAGGGATCCGGGCCCCCACTGGGTGCAAGGCCTCAGCTAAAAAACCTGGTCAGAGTCAACCCTAACAAGCAAATATGAACAAAACACAAAAGCACAAATAGGATATTGGAAATTTAAAATACTACAAGTACGGACTTTAGCAGCCCTACAGAATACAAATACAACCCAACAGTTTGCAAATTACAAATACAATCGAATACAAGTCTTACACTCACAAGTGGTAATAACAAGATATCGATAACGTGAGACAATACGACTCTCGACACCCTCCGGACCTAAACTTGATCTTCTCCTGCGAAAAGCAGAATACACAGAGTGCATGAGCCACAAGGGCCCGAGTGGGATCGCGAGAAAAAAACAACGAGTATAGCAGATATTGCAGAATAATAGCTCATGCTTCATACAGAATACAAAAAATACGCAGAATACTGGAATAATCCAAAAAAACACGAAAAACACGCGAAATACATCTCCATGGCTAATAACGAAATCAACAGACGCAGGTCGGATCTTCGACTATGAAGTCGGAGCGAGCGAACGAGAATATCAACAGTAGTAGCCGGATCTTCGACCGCGATCGGGGGTAGCGCTACTACGAGAAAAACATGTGCACATGGCTAGGACTTACTCCTCCTAGCTGGGCGAGCCAGAAATGGAGATGTAATAAAAACCGCAGAAAATACGGAATACAGACAGAGGAATTACTGAATAAACAATGCAAATAAGAAAAATAAATAAATAAACATAAATACCACGCAAATAAATAAATAAATAAAATTATTAAAGAATGCAATAATTAAATAATAATTATTTCCAAAATACGGAATACACAGTGCGAGAGCCTACCTGGCTCCGAGCTACAGAGTTGGGTTCACCAAGTCCCGCGAACCACAGCCCGGTATGGATCTACCCAAACAGAATATTCTAACTTAGGTTACAAATCTTGGGTCGGGCCTAAATTACAACTATAGCCCAAGCTAATACAACAAATAAAAGAGTTCATAGCTAGCATGACAATAGAACAACCATGCACCTAAAAGAAGCTTGTTAAACTACCAAAAATAAAGTACTTAACTCACTTGCCAAATATCAAACTAACACAATAGCATGCCAAAAAAAATGAGTACACGGTTCATGCTAGCAATTAAAAGTTTTCACAAGAAAATTAGCTAGGCAAAAAAATGCTCCAAGAAAGCTTTAAACATAACACCAGCCCAATTAACTTTCCAAGATTAAAATCAACTTAACTCATGAATCTGAATATATAAGTATTTACATTTACAATCACACACAAATATAAAGTAATTCAAAGAATTAAACTTAATATATATAAAAAAATACCAGAAAGTGTAAATTCTCAAGAAAAGGATTCCTAAGCCTGTCATGCATGCATACCTATATACATATATAAACATATAAATACTTACACAATTAAACCTTTACAACTAAAATTCAAAAACCCAACCAAACAAATATTGGCCATAAAAAATAAATCATAATAGCATGATTTTCAGGTTACTAAAATGCAGAAATTTTCAGTCAAACACCACATAACCTCATTAAGGCATGATTATGTATACAAATATATATATATATATATATATATATTCACAAATAAAATAAAGAAAGAATGCTCTAGTTGCTTAATTACCACTCCATGACATGAACAACATGCTCAAAAAAATTCTCAGATTTAACATGCTAAAAAATATTTAAACAAAGTTTTAACAAGATAAGGATTAAGCTCAACACCAAGCTATAAGATATGAACAAACATACCCAAGATTCAAGAACCAACAACACAAGAGATAAACATACATGCTTGGCATTAACAAAACAATTAAACAAGACAATAAAAAAAAATCTCAGAATTCTGAAAAAAAAACAAGCTTACCTCTAAGCTTGTTGGTGACAAGTTCCACTCAAAAACCAAGCATAAAAGAGAAAAGAAAAATGACACCAAAAATTCGGCCAAGGTTGAGTTGTTTTAAAGGATAAGAGAGTTTGGAGAGCAAGAAAAATTGGTTGCACAGCTAAGCCTATAAAAAGCAATCCCAAAAAAACTCAATTAAAAAGCCTCCACTAATCAAAAACAGGAAAAAAACCAATAATCCACAATCAGGCAAGATCCCGAAATTAAGGCAATGAAACAACATTGGGGCCCACTCACCAAACACCTAGTCAAACCAGTCAAAGATGAAGAAAAAGAAATTTTTTACAAACCTTACACAAACAAGGTTGTTAACAATTTTTTCTAGTTTCCACTCCCAATTTGCCTAATTCTCTAGTTCCTAGTTTCCTCTCAAAGCAAATAAGTTGGTTTTAATTTACTTTATCTTGTTATTGTTAGTGCATGGTATTGTGATTTCTCTTTTGTTCCTTTACATTTATTATTTCATGATAGATATTGCACCATCTAGTAAAATAATTCTGAAATTAAAAATTAAATCAAGAAAAACAATAAAGAATAAAAAAAGAACTTGCTTGCATGATCCTGATTGCAATAGAACATACTGAACATCATACTCAAGTTAAATTGTCACAGTATTATTGCTTCATTATTAACAAAGAATAATAAAATAGGAAGATGCTCCATTGTTAAATCCTGTGTTTGGAGACAACCACCATGAACAATCTCAAAACATATTTCATTACCATTTGAAATTACATTTGAATTGCATATCATAAATAATGTATGTACATTTCTTGTATGACATTGCCAATCAACATTATATCTGATGGCTACTATCAATAAGTGATTTTGGCAGCCCAGCATTACTTTGGGCATTTAAGCACTTGGAGTTTGTAATCCTTAGCCTTTGACAAATCATCTCCTCTTCCATTGCAAACTAAAGGCATAATATAGATCTTTTGCAAGCAAACTCTAACAAATCATATGGAAGAAAAAAAAACACTGTTTAGAAGGTGACCACATATGCGTGGACAATACACAAATGAAAACCCATAGAAACAATTATAATTTTGCTTGATGTATAGACTTGGAAACTAGAAGTGACATCATCAGATCACTTTGTCCATCTTGCATAGTGTCCTAACCTGCACAAGGAAATGAAAAAACAAAAAAATCAGCAACATGTGCCTCATCAATACATTTTGGTTTCTCCATGAGAGGTGGCAACTGAGACAAACATGCATAGTTAGAAAAAAGAATTTAGTAGTTTAAAAAAAATTAAAAAGCAACTAATCATGGGTAATATCAAAGATCAAAGCAAAGATAATATTTTCCTTTTAGAAGCCTTATGGCAACGCTATAACAGGTATCAAACTTAGACTGTAAGGGCATCAAATATTTTTCAAGTAATTATTGAGCAAGAACGACATGACAAAACAACCTCTTTGATGTCATTTATTAACTGATCCGTCCTTGTTTGCTTTGTGCTAAAATCTTGAGTATACTTTTTTTTGTCATTGCGATCTAAAAGTCTCAAAATATAAATGTAAATATAAAAATAAATGAATAAATAAACAAAGATTTAATATTTGGTGCTCTCTAATATGAATTGGTTAGTGTTACTCCCAGCAATTGCATGTTCACATCCATTATTTGCTTAATATTTGAATATCTCAAGGTCTATAGTATGAAGATTCTTCTAAAGTTTATACTTTCAATATGTGGCAACTAGAGCCTAACAAAACTTTTTAGTAAAATGAGCATATCATGATTATATACTCTTAAGAGAACTTGTAATTCCCTCAAAAATTTTAAAAGATTTGTTGGCTTTTACTTTTTAAAGGAAGAAATTTTATTTGAAAACTACTAAAATATGGGAAACACTCTTAAATACTTCCAAAGCCACTTTTGTTAGGAATTCTATTGCCGCTTCATACCTCAGTTTTTGTTTTATCATAAATCATTCAATAAATTATTCTAGGCAATATATATAATGAATGGTGTGAAAGTTACTAAGACTAGGCTAACTATTAACTAATATATTGTGAGTGTTTAATAATGTACTAGACCTATTTAGTAGGTGTACGTATGTGTCTATCAGCCATAGCCATTAGCTAGTGAATGACCTTTTGTGTTGAATATCCAAATAAACCATTTATGTAGAGAGTCAGCTGTATATCCTATTATGAATATGGTCTATCTATTTGCTTTCAATCTTGTTCTATCTATTTATTGATTATACGTGGTTTCCAAATGTAACCATGGTGCGTTAAGTATCAGTATGTCTGTCACAGTGGCCCATCCATTTATAAAATATGTATATGCCTTCATCATCTTGGTCCACCCTTCTAGCAAGCAACTTTATGTCTACTGGTCAATCAATAAATGGTTATATTTCTAAACTGGTTTATACGTCTAGTTCAAATTAATCTATCTCAAGTTATGGATTCAACTAGTCATTCAACTTTAGAAATAAGATTGAGAGTTTTATGAATGGACATAAAGGATAATGGAAAATCATCAACAGGATAATCCTAGAACTCAAAACAAATAAATGGATGCATTTAATGCCTTACCACAACTAAAAAACAAAGGAATTGCATGAAAACAAATATAATTATTATAAACTTGTGATAGAACATTGATAAAGAATTGAGGAAACACCTCTACTGCTACGATAATTAAGTATAGTAGAAAAGACAACATTAAAATTTTATCGAATACATGCAACCATTAATACACTTACTGCAAAAAAAGATAGTTCAATTAGCGAGCCAATGAAATGATTAATTCTTTTAAAATCCATGGTAGAGTATCTCATAACTTGGTCATTATACAATTGCTTGCCTGCAAATACTTAGATATCATTAAGAATGTAGTATTGATTTAATATATAGTATATCTCTTTCAAAATAATTGGATAATCCAAATTAAAAAATATAGCTTTTTATGTTTGATGATTTTGCTAGTATTCTTAGAATTAGTTTCTAATATGATTTGTTGATATCAATTTGCGTTGTAGGACAATGGCGGTGAACAAAACTTGGAAGGAAATTTCTAACAGGATATTGCCACAATATGAAAAAAGAGTCAATGAGTTTCTTGATTTTGCATTCTAAAACCTTGATGAAAGAAAAGATGCACGTTGTCCATGTAAAAAGTGCAATAATAATTTATTTAGGGTGCGGCAATCAATTTATGATCATCTAATGTTAAATGGGATAAACAAAAACTACAAGCTATGGTACAACTATGGAGAGGTTTTACAATGTTGTTTGAATAATGATGATGATGATGATGAAGCTAGACAGAGTGATAAAAGTGATAATGATGGTGGAATGCGTGATATGTTACATGATCTTGGACATGCTAATGCAAATTATGTGGACCAAATTGATGCTCAAATGATTAATGATACATTTACAAGGGATAGTTCTATTGCTCTAAATGAACAAATTGATGGTCCAATTGAACACAACCCCACCAGTGCAAATAAGGAAGCTACTAAGTTTTTTTAGATTATTACGAGAGGTGGAGCAAGAGTTATATACTAGTTATGAAGCATCTTCCACACTATTGTTCATTGTTGAAGTAATAAATTTGAAATTTCTCTATAGCATTAGTGGAAACGTAGTTGAAAAAATGCTTCAAATAATGAAAAGATGGTTTCCTAAAGGTAATAAAGTTCCTATGTCATATATCGACTGCAAGAAATTCTCTCAAGATTTAAGGCTTTCATATAAGAAAATAGATGCTTGTGTAAATGATTGCATCCTTTATAGAAATGAATATGAGAATGCCCAATCTTGTCCAACTTGTGATGAATGTCGATGGAAAAATTATAGGAAAATGGAAAATATGACTAATAAGCATGGGCCATTAGATTCCAAAAGAAAGTCTTGTGATAATATTGCCAAGCATATAAGGTGGCGTTAGGAAAAGCCATGTAACAATGAGTTTATGGGACACCCAGTTGATTCTCCAACTTGGAAATGTTTTGACATGATGCACCCTACTTTTGCAGTAGACCCACGTAATGTTAGACTTGGTTTAGCAAGTGATGATCTTAACCAGTTTGTAAATATGAGCACTTCTTATAGTGTATGGCCAGTTGTGATAGTTCCTTATAACCTTCCACCATGACTTTGCATGAAAGATCCTTACTTCATGATGTCACTTTTGATTCCTGGTCCTAAAGCTCTTGGAAATAATATTGATTTTTACTTAAAGTCATTGATTGATGAGTGGAAATGTCTCTGGTAAACAGGTATAGAGACATATGATGCATTTTTAAAGAGTAACTTTCAGTTACGTGCAGCTATCTTATGGACCATAAATGATTTTTCAGCTTACAATAATTTATCAGGATGGAGCACCAAAGGCAAGTTAGCATGTCCTATTTGTATTCTAACTCTTTTCCTTTACTATTTTCTTTAAACAGGTGAATTTTGGTAATACTTCAAGAAAACAAAAGCGTTGAGATGTTCTATTGTTTAGGAATTGGAGGAAAAAGATTGTTTTTTTTTCAACTCTCATACTGGAGGACACTTAAATTGTGGCATAATCTAGATGTCATGCATATTGAGAAAAATGTATGCGACAATATAATTGGGACTTTACTAAACATAGAGGGGAAAACAAAAGATACTTTAAACACTCGATTTGATTTAGAAAATATGGGTATACGTCCTGAGCTTCATGCAACTCCCATAGGTGATGGTCGCTATGTGTTTCGTCCTGCATGTTATATACACTATCTAAGGATGAAAATGAGCATTTTCATCCCACTATCACGAGCGAAGGATGGACAATAATGGTGATGGTCAAGTTCAGAGATCAGTTTACAGGTTCTTGAGGAACTAGGCCAAGGACTCTGAGGTAATGGTTCCATGTATTTGGAATTGCTATCGATGCTGTATCCCTTAGAAAAGCCACCGGTGAGGTTTACCGCACTGCCATCCAACAGTTTGAGCCTCATTACCAGATGTATATAGAGTCCCGAAGATATAATTTTGTATGGAATGCAACTTTCGATGAATATCTACATTGTCCCTGTTGTTGCTCGCACTACACTGTACCCTCCACTTTGTTGAAAAAGCCTCCTGCTTAGGTCAAGCCCTTGTCATTCAATCAAGCCCCTGGGGAAAGAATGGAGAAGAAGCCTAGGATTTTGAAAGTGCTAACAATTCCTGAGGCAACGACGGTATTTTAGACTTATCTCATGCACTGATGAAGATATTGCTATGAGAAAGTGTGAAAACGGAGCACTTATTATTGATGAAATCATGTTGCTCTTCACGATGGAAATCATCTCTTGTTGTGGACAGGTCAGATGTTGGAACACCAAAGCTTTGGAATCTTTGCCAAAGAGGAGCCATCCAGACCATCCTTTATAAAAAGAAAAAAAACAAAAAATCAAATCACTGTTGCATCAGAAGATTTTACTGGAAGACTAGACAATGATGTAAAGGTGTGCTATCTTCGCCGAAACGAGGTTACCATGACTCTACAAGGGCATGCTGATATGATAACAGGGGTTTGGCTTAGTCTAGATGGATTCCATCTTCTAACCAATGGCATAGACTTTTTGGTCCGAATATGGGATATATGAGCCCCTCCCGAATCGGTGTGTGAAGATTTTTACTAGGCACCGGTATAACTTTGAGAAAAATTTGTTGAAGTGTAACTGGTAATTAACCATTTGTTTAAATCAGTTTATTTACTTCGAGAAGTTGATGAATGGAAAATCATTTGTTTCCCAGGGTGTTAGGAAAATGCCGTATGCATACCTATGTGTACTTAGTTCTCTGCATCAGGTACATGTATTTATGGTCGTTAACATTAACGTCTTGGTGCTTGACAATGTAGTGATTGTATGTTTATATATGTTTTAAATAAAAAATATTCCAAATCAGCATAAAAAATCATGGAAGTTGTAATAATAAGGAAAGTACCTGCTATTGAAAACACCAAGAGCTTCTCTATCACCCAAGATTGGTGAAAAGATGGTAGAGAAAACACCAAGACCTTCTCTATCACCAAAGATTGGTGAAAAGAAGGTTTTGAAAAAGCCACGAGCTTCCCAATCGCTAAACATTGGTGATAAGAAAGTACTGAAAGCGCCAGGAGTTTTTTTATCCCCTAGACCAGCTGTTACTAGGATTTCAAGCATAAAACTAAGAAAATTCGGAAACAAGAAGCTTGGCTCACCAGTGAAGAATGCAAAGAAGGTATCAGCATAGGATAATAATGATCAGGTCAAGGAGAAAACAATTTATGCTATTGATCCATGACAAGAGATCAAAAGTGAGGAAGATGTGCCTTAAAAAATTGACCTGTTACAAATCATCTACATCATCACAGAGCTTGTTGATGGCTTCATCATAGTCTACAGCTTCTGATACTTCACATGAAAATGAAGAGAATGAAGCAAATGAAGATATTGAATCCACATATACTGAAGTCAGTGTAGTTTCTAGAAGATGAAGACACAGAGAGTGATAATTAAGTTGAGCCACAAAAAAAAGTTGAGGAGAGAAGGATGTCAAAAAGTGTTGCTCACCCGGATGATGAAGGTCAGCCACCGCACAAGTTGAAGTTCCACAGAGGCAAAGTACTTGATCCTCAGTCTCAGAAAAATTGTCCTAAACGCCTCGATTTAGAAAACCAAGAGTGGTGATTGAGAAGGAAAACGGCAGAGGAGAATTAGGAAGGAGAAGCTTTAGAAAAAGAAGCAATATTAGTGGTGTCAATATGAATGAGGTTCCTAAACTCCAAATGTGGTGTTGAGACATCAAGACCAGCAGAGAAAGAAAGATTCTCAAGGTTTGTTCAATCATGTCATCGAAGAAACTGCAAGTTGAACTTCCAAAATGAAAAACATGCATACGTGCATGGCCAAAGAAAAATAAAATAAAATAAAATAATATAAATGAAATAAAAACAAAACAAATGAAATAATGAGAAGCAAATAAAAAAAGAAAAGAAAAGAAAAATATCACTTGTTTAAGAAAAATAAAATAAATAATAATAATAATAAATTCGGGCCCACCATTTAAATGATGAGTATGGGGCTAAATAAAAATAAAAATTTCACGTGGCTCATGCATGCATAAAAAACCATGCATACTCATGTTTTGGTAAGAGTAAATGACACACAAAAAAATAGAAATGAAATAATAAGAAACATAAAAAAAACCATGCTATGGTCTCATGACACGCAGAATAAAAAAAATAATAATAAAAGAAAATAATGGGCCCACCATTAAAAAAATGAATATTTACATGCATTTTTTTAAAAACAAAAATATTGGAAATGCAACCAACATTATGTCGTGCCATGCATGCATGCAAGGTATAGAATTGTTTTGTATTTCCTTTAAAAAAACATACATGATTTAGCTTCGTGAGATGTTTAATTGATTATAAGAAGGATTAGTAATGATGGATGTTGGTGATGTTGATTAAATAAAGAAAAGATGGTGACTACAATGATACGAACCATGAAGAGCACTATGGGATATGTAGCAATGAAGAAAAAGGTTCGGCCAATATATCAAATACTGATGACATGTTGTTATTAGAGCATCGACAAAATTACTCTATCCAAGGCTATAACAAGAATGTTCAATTCCCGGCAATAGAACACTTTTTTTTATATGAAAAATGGAAACGATATATATATATATATCTCAAAGGCTGTAATTAAGAAGACATTTCAAAATGATTATGAGACATGCAACGTGGTGACAAAGTACATGCAGTGGTGAATTTCAAGGCGATAACGAGATATATATCTCAAAATGGCAATAAGGCAGGCAATGCAGTGGCAAGGCATAGGCAGCGGCAATGATATAATATATATATATATAAGTGATGTAATAAACATGTTCATATAATAAAATAAAAAAATTTAATAATTTGCAAATTTTTCTTGCCCTTTTACTTGTATTTGAGCCTTTAATCGGAGTTTCCCAAGCCATTGTTTGGGGTAATTAATAATAGAGGCTTGCCTCTATTAGAAATGGAAGAATCCATGAAACAAAAATGATGTTTGTGTTTCGATGTACTAGACATGTATTTTTGATCCCACAAGTACATCTCAATCTCTTTTTTTTTTAAATAAATCTCAAACTTTATTTTGACTAAATCTCAAACTCCTTTTTTATAAACCTTATCTTTGAGTAGATCTCAAACTCTTTTTTGAGTAGATCTCAAACTCTATTTCATGTAGATCTCAAACTCTTTTTATTTATTTATTTTTTTTGTTGATTTCAAACCTTATCTTTGAGTAGATCTCAAACTCTTTTTTTTTTTTTTCGATTTCAAACCTTTATCTTTGAGTAGGTCTCAAACTCTATCATGAGTAGATCTCAAACTTTCTTTTTATTATTAGCTTTTTAAATATGTGGTTCTCCTTCCATTTAGGTGTCATTCCTAACATAAATGAACATGGGGAGGATCAAGTTAGCATCTCCAAACCGGGATCCAACTCAATAGGTATGTTACTCAACAAGTCTTTCTTTCCCTATTTTTCTTAATTGCCAATCTCACTCATTTTAATCTTTTTCCTTTCTATTTCATATCCTCATGAAGCTCCTTCCCCAAAGATGAGTCCCTTAGCACATGACTCTCTGTCTTCTGACTTTGCACATGACGTCAACTTGTAAGAAAAGACACGGGCTTCTAGTCTTTTGGGGTAAATAAGCTTATTGAAAAGGTGAAATCATCGCATCCTCATGAGCACGAATCTTTGAGGGAGGAAACTACAAAATTACACAAAAACTTGATGACACATGGAGCTAACATTTCAATCACAAGAGACAAGATATATGAAGTACTTGATATGACCAAGATTGCCCATGACACAAATAATGGAGGAAACTACCTAAACTTGGCAAAAAAGATGGAATTGATGGTGAAAGAAGAAAGGCTAAAGAAAACCAAATTGTCTCTCACAACAATGTCCCAACATATGGATGAAGCTAATATGGAGCTCATACAAATAAGAAAGAAATTGCAAGAATGGACAACCCTAGGGGAAGAATTGAAAGCTCAAGAAAAAAAGAAAAAGAACAAATCTTCTCCTCAGGAATGAGCCTCTTATCTGATGCTCCTCCCATTGAAGAAGTGAACAATTCCCTCGCTAATATTCATCAACAAATTGAAGCACTTGGAGGTAGTGGCGACAAATTACAAACCTCATTGTCATCTAAGGAGGCTCTTGCCAACTTTAAGAAAGCAAAAGCTCAACTTTAGGCTTAGCTTATTTTTATCTTCAAATTTGTCTTAGTTTACTTTCGTTGCTTAGTTTTAGGTCCTACCTATTTTATTCATTCAACTTTAACTTGATGTGGTCCATGCCTTCCCAACTTTCCTCCTTAGTACACTACTACATAACTGCACTTATGCAGCGGTTACCTTGCAGCGGTTATAAAACTGCTACAATAGGATATCTATTGCAGCGGTTTTGTAGCGCTTTCATACAGCTACACAAAATTTTCTAAGTAAGTATTACATTTGGCTCAATCCGTTGCAAAAACCGCTGCATATTATGATATATATGCAGCGGTTCTACAATCGCTGCAAATGTTAAAAATAGCAGCGGTTTATAACCGTTGCATATTCATTGAATTGCAATGGTTTTTAAAAACCGCTGCTTATGGGTTATGATATGCATCGGTTTTCTTGTAACCGCTACGTATGTGCTATAATAGGTTGTATGTGTTGTGATATGCAGCGGTTTTGAACCGCTGCTTTTTGGGAGAAGCACACTCATCCACATACGAATAAAAAATTTCAAAGCACATTTATCATTTCTTTTTTTATGGATGTATATATAAATTATTTGTGGGATAATATTATCAGTGATTCCAAAGAACTTTCCACCACATATTTCTTAATCACATGGCAAGAATTTTCCTATAAAATTGAGGTTTCTTAAGCAAAATAAAGACCTAAAGTCAAATCTGAAAATTGCCGCTCTAATTTATTTAATAATTTTTTTATTTATATTTGTTTTAACAAATTTTAGTAGTTCATTAACAGTTGTTTGTCAAGCAAAAACTTAAAAACAAAGATAAAAAAGTATCAATATAAATAGATTTAAAATTTTTTATTTATAATTTAAAAAATGAATCATAGATTAATCTTAAACAAAGTGCACTATTTTTGAAATAGGTTATTGGATATAATATAAACAAGATTTTAAAAAAAATTAGTAGAAAGAAGATATGTAATTATCTAATGCTTTAATTTATTATTTTTAAATTTTTAAAAAAATTAATTAATTATTGGGAGACCTCCAATAAAGCGAAGGCTTACAGGTCCCCTTGTGACCAAATAAATCATTAAATTTTTTTAATATCTATACTTTGAAATAACAAAAATTAACATAAATCTAAATTATGATATTAAAAAGCCCCAATAAATTCCTAATAAAAACATCTCCACAATTTGAATTATTTTAAAATACTTTCTGACAAATCTCATTACTCATTGGCTAATAATAATAATAATAATAATAATAATAATAATAATAATAATAATAATAATAATATAATACTAATAGTTATTATAGTTCCAAGAAGCTAGATTGTTGCTAACAAATATAATGACAATTGAGAAAATTGAGGCATGCTGTTGCGGGAACACATGGGATCAGCTTCGTTGCTTTTAATGAACTCGCTTCCCTTTTCTCGGTTTTACGCTATATATATATATATATATATAATTATAAACTTAGTAAAAATAACAAGATAAAAACAAACAAATAAGATTTCCTATGCCTTCCCTTTCCTCGATCATCTCGCAGTAGCTAAGGAGAAACCAAGGCACAAAGACCGGCCCATCGCCTTCTCAGATCTCCGATCGACGATCTCCTCTAATTGCTGGTTCCTCTCTCTCTCTCTCTCTTGCCTCTTTTCTTCTCTCTCACTTGACCTCGCATTGGTTCATGCCCTCTTCTCACCCTCGCAGGTAAAGGATCTATCGGTTATTTTTTTTTCTATATTTAAAATTGAATCGATCGTTTTGTAAGAAACCCTAAGTTTTGTCCTTGATTTGCTTTATTTGATTGGGGATCTTTGGGAATTGATGTTATGTGTGCAGGTTCTTATTGTTGATTATGCTTTTGTATTCAGTTTGTTGAGGTTGTGGCCATCAAGATACTTGATTCTTAGAGGAATAATAGTGATTTAGTGAGGGTGTTTTCGGATCTGATATCTTTGTTGCTTCTCTTGCCCTTTTGATTTACTGCTTTTTGATCTAAAAAATTGATACTTTTTGGGTTTGATTTCTTTTTAGTATGGGCCATTTAGGACTTTCTTTGTTGTTACTCTATAATTCTATAATAATGAATTTGACCAGTATCATTGTTGATTGAAGATAGATAGGTTGGAAACTTTATTGATGTATTCTTGGCATTCTTATTATCAGGCTATCCACTAGGTTGTCACTAAGGCTTACTGTAACTCTCTTATTAGGCTTAGTAACTAAACACCTGTGAATTGTTGCTATCGAGTGTATTGCCAGAGATTTGAGTAGTTGCCATTTGTTGTTATTCTTAAGTTCTATAATTATGGAAGAAACATTTTTTTTGTTAGTAGTGATGTCGTTCAATTAGTAACATAGTTGTAGTTTAAGTTCTGCACAGTTATACCACCCTCACAATAGCTTAGTTCATATATTCCTCTCTTTGGTCAAAGGTTTAGGGGTAGAATCCTACTCATGGCTTATTTACAATTCTCAAAAGTTTTACTCAGTCATCAACTTATACACAAAAGGGAAATCTTTTAATCTACTTTTGATGTGCAAGGTTAGATGTCAGTGGCTTTTCGGTAGGTGACTGAAAGAGGGCCCTGCAATTTATGTCATATATTTTAATAAAAAGAGTGGAAGGTAATGTTTGGTTGCCAATTGTAGATCAGTATGCATTTGATGCATGACATAGAGTTAAATGACTTTATCTTCTCTCTAATTATTTTATATCTGTTGAACAAAATTGGCCATGTTCACTGTTCTCTTAACCATGAAGGAGTTGGCACATTACTTTTGAGCATCTTTTTTTTATATATTGTTTTACTGAAATAGAGAAGCCTTGCATGCCCAGCATTCTCAATATGGTATGAGTTTTTCTTTGTTTATTCAAGAATTCTTCCTAAGTTTGCAAGCTAAGTTCAATTGAAGACCAATATATATATATATAACATCAAAATCAAAAGATAAAAAAATATTTAATTTACTGTTTTGAAGGTTCTATACAATCTTAATTATATATATATATATATTCAGCTTTTCAATTAATCTTTGTCTCAAACAAATTTCTTTTATATATGTCATCTTTAATCTCATTCATTATGTTTAATTTTCTATTTATCAATCATTTCTAACATTAAGATATATAAATAGTATGCCATAATTTTTTGTGTTTTTAAATCTCATTTTCTTGAACCATGGAGTTTTATATTAATTAACATAGTATATTTTTCATATTTTTAAAAAAATAATATGCCAACGATCTTTTCATCTATTAGTATTGAGTCCCTTGCATAGGGTGTTCAAGATATTAATGAAGAAGTAGGTTAGAACCACAATTTAATTAAGGTGAGAGATTAAATTGGTTGAAATATTAACCCCTCTCACTTGTGACGAGATTTCTCCATATTCTTACACACAAATTAATAATAACAATAACAATATTAGTCACTATATATTCATACAATGGAACAAGTCAAGGAGAAAGCCATTTGAATCCTTCTAATTAAGTTGGTTTGAAATGCATGCATGCTTTTACTATGATTTTACATATCAACTAGCTTTATGCATATGCTTATCTTAAATTGACCCAGACAATGTTAATATCTTGATCTAATCCTTTTTTGTGACTTTCAAAGAGTTTGGTTTTCTTGAATTAATGTCAAGATATATATTTGAATCAATTTCTTGAATTAATCATTTTTATTTAGTTTCATAATACCTTTTGATTATAATGAAATATTTAAATTTCTATAATATGAGTGAAATGACAAAAATATACAAGTTAATTGGGATATATGTTGAGTTTCATTATAAGGCATGTTAAATTTTAATGGTGCAAATGAGTTATATCATGATTAAGATTTACAATCCTCATTTAGCTACCTAATTAATTGATTTGATTGTAAATATTCTTTTTGCAGTAATATAATTAGTTAAGGAAGGATTAGGCTAGTCAATGCTAATGAAGAGATTATCCTTTAAAATAAAGGCATTAGATACTCAATAGGAATAATATATTGGGATGAGTTTTTATATGTTTTTGTTTTCTTTTAACTTTTGTTTTTCCTTTCTAGTTTAAATGGTTATGAAAGAGATAGCGAACCACCTTCACCATAGGAATTTATTTATTTATTTAGTTTGAGAACAAGAATGAAAGATGGAAAACCACTAACTCATTGAAAATGAAAGTGTAATTAAATGACACGTAAGACAACTAAAACTTTTCAAATAACATAAGCACACATATATTGTTGGGGGTTAAGCACAAAGTTGATGGCTCTTGTACTCCAAATGAGTTGCAAAGTGATGCAAGCTAACACATTCTGCCTTTTTCCTTGGCTAGCATATCAATAAAGTATCTTTGAACCATGCATGCCTTTGTATCCATGCACGCATGCGTGCATGCATGCCAATAAATGTGAATTGAGTTAAGAAAAACTTAATTAAAACAAACCATGAAGTAAATATTACACACATACATACAATAATATATATATATATATATATATATATAAGTGTGTGTTTGTTTGGCTTAGCATGAATGTAAGATGGATATATCATTAGATTCTTCAAGCTTGACTTAGCATGTCACAGAAGAGAAGAAATCCATGCTAGGTCCTTATTCCTCTATGCTTTCTAGCAGTAAAAGTATATAAACAAGTTGCACACTAACAGTGATGCATTGAATGACTCCTCCATTAGAGACAAGAGATATGGAGATGAAATTTTGTCCATTAATGTACTAAAATAATGCCGCCAAACCTTTTCTTCTCTCCTTCTTCAATTCCCCATAAAATATCTCAACAAAATAACAATAATAATAATAATTATTATTATTATTATAAATTTTTAAAAATATATAATACAAGAAAGCATGGGTGTGATAATTAATGTTGTCTCATTTAGTTTTTGCATTTCTCATTTTTTTCCTTCTCTTTTCCTTTTTTTCATCCAATTTAGATCCTTGTTTTTGTTATTAGTGTTTATTTACATATTTTTGACATGTTTGTTTTTTTAGGGCTTATCAACTCTTATTTGAAAAGAAATTAAACAAGTGATCTCTAGCATTACTTCATCAACACGACTAGTGAATAGTGGGTAAGAACACTCCCATTTATTGCAATTGGATGAGAAAATTTGTTTGATGAATACTTGTTTTATGCAATATCACTTTCAAGTTTAATGCAATGACTTATTTTATATTTTTTTATTAGAGGAAAGCATGCAATAACTTATTTAAATATATGCAATGCCCATGGATTTTTTTTCCTTTTGTAAACAGTTAAAAGTGATGAGTAATAGAAATAGAGAATGGATTGCTCTCCCAAGAGCTAGTGAGGCATATATTAGAGGAGTTGATGGTTTTCTAGATATGGCATTTCAAAGGACTGTGCAAGGACAAGAAATACTTTGCCCGTGCAAAAAGTGTTTGAACCGTATTTGGTATTATAGAGCAACAGTCAGAGAACACTTGATAGTCTATGGTTTCATAGAAGGCTATACTGAGTGGGTATTCCATGGAGAAGGATTGTCAATGTATTCTAAAGGATTACCTTCACATAGTAATGAAGGACTTGATCCTCTTGATAACATGGATGATATGTTGCAAGATATGTATAAAGATGTAGCAATTGGAGGGCAAAACCTCCCAAGGATTTGTGAAGGTCCTGATACGGAGGCAAAGAAATTTTACAAGTTAATGGAGGAAGGCCGACAGGAGCTTTATCCAGGGTGTAAGAGTTTCTCAAGGCTTTCTTGATTACAAAAAAATACATGCATGCCCAAATGATTGTATGTTGTTTTGGGATGAGCATGAAGAAGCAAATAATTGTCTTGTATGTGATGCTTCTAGGTAGAAATTGGAGGACAAATTTGCAAATGATAATGCTAAATCCTCCACTATACCTGCTAAGGTTTTACGATACTTTCCCCTTACTCCTAGACTACAGAGGTTATTCATGTATGAAGAGACAGCTACTGCAATGAAATGGCATGCAACAGACCGTCCGAATGATGGAAATTTGAGGCATCCGGCTGATGCCAAAGCTTGGAAAGATTTTGATAATTTGCATCCTGAGTTTGCTCAAGACCGTCACAATGTGAGGTTGGGACTTGCAAGTGATGGGTTCAATCCATTTTGAATGATGAGCATTTGACATAGCACATGGCCGGTTGTATTAATCAATTACAATTTATCACCATTGGTTTTTATGAAGTTTGAATATATTTTCTTGTCTATGATTATTCCGGGTCCTAGATCACCTGGTAAAGACATTGATATCTACATGCAACCTTTGATTAAAGAGTTAAAGCACTTATGGGAAATTGGTGTTGAAACATATGATGCCACAAGCAAACAAACATATCTCATGCGGGTGGCATTATTATGGACAATTAGCGACTTCCCAGCTTATGCTATGTTATCAGGATAGAGCACTAAAGGAATGTTAGCATGTCCTTATTTTAAATATGGGACTTGTTCCAAATATTTGAACCATAGTAGAAAAATATGTTATACGGGTCATCAGAGATTTTTAGCTCAAAATCATCCTTGGCATTATAACAAGACATCGTTTGATGGTACTATGGAGTTGAGAGATGCCCCGATCCATTTGTCAAGTTTGGATGTTGCACAAAAAGTTATCAAATCATGTGAATGTTTTTGGCAAGATAGAAAAAAAGAAGCCACATGATAAAAATGATCCATGGAGGAAAAAGTCCATTTTTTTTGAGTTGTCATAATGGGAGAAAAATACTTTACGCCATAATTTGGATGTCATGCACATTCAAAAAAATGTTTGGGACAATTTGTTGGGGACATTATTAAATTTGGTTGGGAAAACAAAAGATCATCTAAAAGCACGCCTTGACCTTGAAGAAATGGGTATAAGGAAAGAGCTTCAACCTACTCTATTAGATGGATGCAACAAGATTCAATATGCTAAAGCTTGTTATTCTATGAGCCCACATGAGAAAACCCATTTTTGCAAGGTCTTCAAGAATGTAAAATTACCACAAGGGTTTGCATCCAATATTTCTCGATGTGTGCAATTGGATGATAAGAAGATTCTAGGCTATAAAAGCCATGATGCTCATGTTATGATGCAATATTTACTTGGCATTGTTGTGAGAAAGGCATTGCCTAAAAATGTTGCCATTGTCTTAATCAAGTTGGGTGATTCTTTTCATGGTATATGCAGTAAAGTTGTGAAGATGCAGGATTTTGATTGGTTGCAGAAGGAAATTATTGAAATTCTTTGTCGTCTAGAAATGACTTTCATCCCAGATTTTTTTGATATAATGGTGCATTTGACTATTCATTTGGTAAATGAAATCAAACTTGGTGGCCCGGTTCATTATCGTTGGATGTTCCCAATTGAGCAAAACTTATGCAAGTTGAAGTCTTTGGTTCATAATCGGAGCCGTCCGGAGGGATCTATTGCGGAAGGGTATCTAGCCGAGGAATGCTTGGTATTTTGCTCGAGATATATGCATGATGGTGTAAAGATGAGATTCAGCAGATATGGGAAGAATACTAATATGGCTACAATGGATGATGAAGCATCTCCTATTTTCCCTAAGCTTGGCCATCCAATTGTGGGGAACAAGAGAAATATTGGCAAGACTTTCATTTTGGACCAAGAGGCCTTAGCACAAGCTCATCGTTATGCTTTGTTCAATTGTGGAGACAAACAAGTGGAGGAATACATCAAGTAAGAAGTAACCATGTCTATTAAAAATTTTTATGTGTGCTTTTTTGTCTCTCTCTCCCTCTCTTTTTTTTAAGTGGCATGAGTTGTAATTGTTTAAATTTGTTTGTATTTGATGAATGCAGAGAACATGAAAACTTGATAAACTCAAGAAGTAAATCAAGTAGATGGCAAAGAGCACAAACTCACAGTCAAGATCTTATATTTTGGTTTGAAGAAAGGGTGAAGAATGAACGTGTATCCAACTATATTATGTGGTTCTGTAAAGGCCCAAATCCAGTTGCTATCATATATAAAGGGTATTACATCAATTGATTTTGTTTTCACACTGGAAAACGTGATGCAAGATGCAAAACTCAAAATAGTGGAGTCACTTTACAAGCTTTAACTCCAAGTTTTTCAAGTTCAGGGGATCAAAATCCAAATGTTGGAGATGATACTTACTATTGAGCAATAGATGAAATAATTGCAATTTACTATTGGGGCAAGTTCAATGTTGTGCTATTTAGGTGTGCTTGGTTTCAGGTTGTGAAAGATGATTATGGGCTCACTTTTGTAGATTTTAACAAGTTATGCTACTTGGATGATCCTTTTGTCATTGCTTCACAAGTGCAACAAGTGTTCTATATTGAAGATCCTATTAAAGTTTTGTTACATTATGTTATGAAAAAAGTTCCTAGAGATTTATATGGCCTTGAAGAGGCAAATTGTCCAAATATTGAGCAAGTTTTTTTGGAGTGAGATTGATGACTATTCACATGATATTGGTGAATCATATGATGATCATGGAATCTATAAATTGGGCAAGAGATGATCATGATGTTGAAACTATGGATATGCCTTCGCATTTGTTACAAGTCCAAGAAAATGAAGACATAGAAGAAGATTCAGATATTGATGATATTGATTGGGATTGGATGGATATTAATGACTAGAAAAGCTTTTTCATTTCTATCATATATAAAGTTTTTTTGTAAATGATGGTTGACATTAAATGATGTTGGGAATTTTTGGTTTTTATTATCTTGTATATCTCCACTTTTATTCTAATGCATATTTAGTTTATTGTGTTCTTTCTAAGCTAATAATATTTTGTGATTTTTTTCCCAAAAATAATTTAATATGACTAGGGATGAGTTGATAATTTCACAAAATCTGAAAAATATTTCTTTCTTTTATTGTAGGGATGAGGTTCACAAAGCTCACATAAACTAGCAAGTGCTATTCACGATAATTCTATCAACTATGATTTTGTTCCCGATAATAATTAATTTAAACTATCAATTGATTTTTTTTTAAAATGATTTTGTTCACTAATTTTATTTGTGACATTTTTTAGAGTAAATGTCTTGAATGCAACCAACATTGACAATGAAAAAGACAAAGAAGTTTGTGAAAAATTCTCAATATTGAGTAAATGTCTTGAATGCAACCAACATTTTTTAGAGTAAATGTCTTGTGAGCAAAAAAGTCTCAATATTGACAATGAAAAAGACAAAGAAGTTTGTGAAACAAGGGACTATTGCTTCATATTTGTGAACACAACGTAAGCTCTGTAGAAGTCAAGCTCATGTAAATGTAGTACACACACAAGATCATGCATTAGAGGAAGTTACACAAACAAATCATGATCAAGAACATGAAGTACAAATGGAGCAAGAAATGAGGATTGGGCTTTTGGAAGAAGATCTAGATCATAAAGATTCTGAAAATCAACAAGAAATAAATCAAAAATTCAACCATGGAAATTGAGT
>NW_024086768.1:0-50973 GCF_009730915.1 Dioscorea cayenensis subsp. rotundata
ATATATATATATAGCCACTTTGTCTTCTTGTTTAGTTGTATATATATATATATACTCATGAGGATCATTTGGTGATGAATATTGTGTTTTGTTAAGGTGGTAGGATATACAAGTCCAGAGGCAGTGGAAGAAAGTTGTGAAGGAGTGAGATGAGGGAGGTTTGATGAGGAGGACTTTGAGTGTTCATATTGACTATATTTACACCCAAGGAAGGTTTTTGGGTTTCATTAGGATTTATATATATCTTGTATTTTAGGGGGTGTTAATTTATTTGTTGTGATTGATTACATATAATATATATTATATTATCACTATATATATGTTCATTGAATATGAATGATATAGTTATATATGTCTGAAATTTGCAATTTTTCCTTCTTGTTTGTGTGTGTTAGTATATATATATATAGTTGTATTTTTGTAATGTTGGTTGTATGTGTATGTATATATATGAGGAATGAGATTATATTATCAGTATGAACAAATTGATTTATGTATTAATTTAAGATTATGGTCAAACATTAGTCTTAGTACTGTCTTTATTTGCATCAGAGATGGTGAGAGTTTGTTGAGTTTTGTTTTAATTTCCTGCAAGGAATAACTCAAAAATGAGATCATGAAGTCAAAAACCACATCATCATCCAGCTAAAAGTAGTGAAGAAATAAGGTTTAATGCGGTGAAAAGATAGATAGATTATGGCTATTACATCTTTTAGTAATGTTGTTGGATTTTTTTTTTTTTTGTGGGTTTGCTTTTTTAAATTTTGGTTCATATATATTGTCCGAGTTTCCTTGATGTCATAAATGTATTCTAGAATAATAAGCTGGTAGTTTCTAGGTAACTCTTTCATCATACTATTTGAATTTTTGGTGTCAGCTGAGTTAAACTTCCATAATCTTTAAAATGATGAGCATGTTCATAAACAGTGTTTTGCATCTCCATGTCTAAGTAGTCTCTCTGAGTCAATTCCTTTGCCGTCTCAAATAAAACGGCTGGTATTTAATTGTTCCTAAGCTGTACGAACACACCACACTTACAGTAGAAAGCCACCTATGTGTGTATACAGGCGATATATAACCATTGACATTTGGAATTTTATTGTAACTCTTTTAATTAAATTTCTATTGAAGAGGAGCAGAAAAGAGAGAAGAGAAAAGGAGATTAAAGAGAGATAAAAGAACACACATATATTGTACTTAAAATTGGTTTGACGATACATTTGTGATTATGATATATAATTTTAAGGTAATTTCCTTTTAAAAAGAAAGATAAAGAGCTTAGAAATTTATTGTACTTAAACCAATGTTCTTTATGTTCACATACAGAAAGAGGTACACAGACAGAAAAGATGGAAATTTTACGAGTCTTTGTGATACACGGATTGGATCCAGATGAACCGACGATAGCACGAGATATATATAGTACGCATACATAGATACCTACATATAGATATATATATATACATATATATGTAAATATGGTGGTTTTTAGTAAACATGAATGATGATATGAAAAAGAGAGTTTGAGGGTCCAAATTGATTTGATGGATTGTATTTGATGGAGAAAAGCAACATGATGAGAGATGCTAGTGGGATGGAAACAAGAAGATGAAAACATTTTCTTTCATAATCATTGTGAATGCATGCATGGTGTCCATGTTAAGTTTCATTGTTTAATTGAGAGCCTCTTTGATCAATGGTGACAAACTTTCCAATTTATATGGGTCATCCTTTTCTGTTTATAATTTATTACGTGCAGGATTTCAATTTTCTAAGTTTGTATGTTTGATCATTGCCTTTTACTTGTCCTTTGATGGTTGTGAACGTCCATACTTTTTCTTATTTTTATCATTGTTGGTGTTTTTAATAAAATGAAAAATCACAGCATCATTAGGAATAAAGTAAGAGAAAGAGTTTCGACATTAGAGAGGGAAATAAAAGTGTCAATTATGACAAATGGTGATATCCTATAAAAACTGACACAATAAAAAGAAAACAAACCAAATATGACCATACAAATGCTATAGGCACAAAGAGAGCTATAACTAATTTGACAAAAACAAATATAACAAAACAAAGAGGAAACGATAATAAATGGAGAGGAAGACCAAGTTTATTTTGATGATGTTAGGGTGTATTTTTTTGTTTTTTTTTTTTGGAAAAATGGATAAACAAAATGTATTAATGTTATATGTAGAGAAGTGAAATTAAACTATCTTTCCCTTGATTAGTATGAATGCTCAATTAGACTTCGGATTCTATCAATGTCTAGTTTTGTTGGTTCTGGGGCTCTTCAGTTCAATTGAAGGTGATGGTGAAGACTAACATATATGATTAATAATTATGCAATATTATCTTCCCCACTTTGGGGCCAGTGATCATATTGAAGACTTTTTAGGCAATGCCTTTATCTCCATATATCCCTTTCTAGCTTCCCCATAATGCAAGATGATATGGATCTCATTCATTGAGTCAATGTATACCACTACAGTAGTGAAAAAGTAAAGGACCAGATGAAATGGTTAAGGCTCTAGTGTTTGTGAAAAATGACAGCACTTTGTAGTCTCGGGTGAGCAAATCAGAGTGTAGTTAAAACAGTGGTGTGGTTGATAGCTGGAACACTCTATAACACACCACTAGTAAAGCTTCATCTTCATTATCTTGAGCTATATATTTATATATATATGGCTCTTGTATTAATGTGATTGTGATGCCACCCTAAAAGTTTAGAATGACATAATTAGGCTGATGGAGGGACTAACATCTTTAATAATCTGGAGTTGTTTATGTCTTACAAGTTATAAGATATAGATATGTTCAACCAAATCCACAAACAGAATGATTAACTTCAAGAGCACTTCATTCAAACAAATACAATATCAAAGTTAATGTGATATGATGTTGAATAATCAATGGATAAAACTGAATAAAGTTAGTTCAGTTTGATTAAGTAATTTTCATAACATGATGAGTAGTAATTGGATTGAATTTCTTCAGTGAAGGAGTTCCACTACAGTGACACCAATAAGCCTGCAATGACACAACAATTCATTGTGCCAAACTTACCACAAGAACACCATTTTATGCACACATGATATCAAGAAACAACAACATTATCTGAATGCCGGTTCTTCACTAAAATGAATATGATATAAATGAATATGAAGGAACTAAGTTTTTTGATAAGGGCCATGAATATGCTCCATTATCACAGCAAATAGAACAGAGCATCTCAATATAAAAGTATATGTTTCTATCAAAAACACAATTGACAACTTATTTCATATGGGACACTTGAATCATACAGCTATACTTTTTGTAAATGTACATCACCACCACATACATATCTCAATAATAAATCTGAATTGCCAAAAACAAGACAAAAATACAGGAGGTTACTCTCTGTAATGCAAGGCAACAGAAAACATAAAGATAGTTTTTAAACAGTCAGTGAGAAACTACAGTAGGAAATTGTGAGACAAAAAGTTAAAAGTAAAGATAGCAACATCAAATTATGAGGTTTAATTTCTATTATAGTACTCAGCTTTATATCAGAACCATGCAAAAGACCAATCTCTATATATGAAATTTAACAATTCATGATGATCTGATGCCTAGATGAAAATTTATAGAATCAGTTATTATTCAGAATTCAAACAATAACTAGAATTTAACAACAAAAAACAGACTCGACATTGTTCTTATGGCATATCACATCCTGCTCTTTCATATTGATCCATGCATTATACCATCTTCAGTGTCCTGTTCATTTACATACTTGAGCCCACTGAAAAAGGATGACTGTTGCACCTACTAATCCAATTGATGGAAATGGATCAACAGGAACCAAGGATTTAGTGCCTTCTCAACTCAATTTACTTGTCAAACTTAACATAATACGGAATGATATGGCATGCTTTTCTCTCACACAGAGTAGAGATCAAATAAGCTTTTGATGATGCAAATGAAAGGTGCATAAGAGAGACTCCATTAACAGCTCAAGTTTGTCCATGGAAATTCTTGGGATAATTGTTTGGGCCGGGCCAGAAAAAAATAAAATAAATAAACTTTCTTCTTTCACAACTGATAATAAAATCCAACATTATCTATCTTCTTTTTTTTTTTTGGTATAAGGCTCACCATACTCATTATATTTGTAGGCATCCCAAAATAATATCTTTAAAAAAATTTAAACAATGACTCGATGGCCACCTATTAATTATTATATCACTCAACCCATTTTTATTTCTCTATATTTATCATATGTATTATCTCTTTGTTTAGGAAAACCTTACAAAAGTTGTGAAGACAACCTTCCCAACATAATAAACATGTGAGTTCTTCATTCATCATGAGTTTTAAATTACTTGCACTTATAAAAACCTTCGTTCTTTTAGAAAAACTTAAACAATTATTTAGGATGCTATATATTTTATTTTTTGGAAAAAGTAAATAATATGAGAAGTTGGAGTGAACTAAACTTCCCTTGTGTACTCGTGCATTTGTTTTTTAATGTATTGTGGTTCATCCACTTTTTCAAACAAAAAATATATATCAATAATGGTAATGCTTTCTTTTTCGCCATATAATTAAAAATTTTGGAAAGGTCTAAATAAATAAAAATAATTTATAGGAATATTTCAGTAAGTACAATTATACAGTATAAGACAAGGGACAACAAGTTGAATTGCGGGCATTGTGTAAGGCAAAAAGTAGAAAACGAAAGTTCGAGACGATTAGTTCCCGTGACTCACATACCATTTATCATGTAACCCGGACGAGAGAGAAAAACGCTCTTCATACTAAAAACCTCGAGATCATTGATCTGAGGCCTCGAACTTAAAATCTTTTAAACTCAATACTAGTGATATTGGTGAAGATGTTATAATTGATTCGATAAATTTGTTTTTTAATTAACATGAGTGAAAAATTAATAATTTAATATAATTAATATTAGTCCTATTAATGTTTGATAAATTTAATAACATGATTATTTTTTAAAATATAAAATAATGCTTAATTTATATCATGCCATTGAAAATGAGGGCCAGAGAGATCCAAGCTGAGATTAGGATTGTCTTTTAAGGGATTTAAAAAATTTTAATTACTTGAAAATATCTATAATTAAAGAGTAAAATTTATTTAATTTATTTAAATTAAAGATAAGTATAATATAATTAAATGGCAAATATAATATAATATAATATAATATAATCACTCATCAGTTTATTTATGCACATCCAAATACAACCATTATATATTATTTTTAGACAAACTCTGATGGAGGGGTTAGATGTAATTTTGGAAAGTTGGGGTGGTAAACCATAATTTCAAACTTTTGAAAGGAGTAACAGACAAAATAAACCTAGGTTGCAAAACCAAATAAAAAGCTCCAACCTTTGGCTTCTACCGCCTCTCATCTACTCCGGCGCCGGCGAAGCTCTCTGGTCTCCATCCGGCCACCATGTCTTCCCTGAGGAACGCCATCAGTCGAAGGGCTCACAAGGAGCGAGCTCAGCCGTAAGTCCATCTACTAAAACCATGCTTTTCTCTAGGGTTAGGTGCTTTGCTCGATTGATGAGTAATATCTTGTTTTTTTCATGCTTTCCTTGAAACAATCTTTCCAGGCATAATCGCAAAAGTTTGGTATTCTTGAAAAGCACAAGGACTATGTTGTGAGAGCTAAATCATTCCATCAGAAAGAGGGGACTTTTGAAGGTACTTTCTTTTTGCCTTCTTAGGGTCTCAGGGAAGAGTTTTCTAATTATGCTCGGAGTATAGAAATTGAGGGAGAAGGCAGCGTTCAAAAACCCAGATGAGTTCTCTTTTGCCATGATCAACACTAGGATGGTTGATGGAGTTCATAGACCCAAGTATGCGTTTGTTTGATTTTGTGCTGTTAATGTGTGTATTTATGTGATAGATTTCTTTACTTTCATAATAGTGTTCTGTTATTGTGTGTATTTATGTGATTGAGTTCTTTACTTTCATGGTGGTGCATTTGTTTTTAGGAGTGAGACTAAGTATACACAAGAGGAACTTCTGGTGATGAAAACACAAGATATTGGTTATGTTCTTCAAAAGCTTCAAAGTGAGAAGAAGGTCAACAAGTGTTTGTGTCATGATTGGTTTTTTGCGACTTAGATGATGTGTCTATGGTTCTTGATTGAGTATAATGTTAGTTTTAACTTCTTTTTTTTGTTTTGTTATAGAAAATTGATCTACTGAGTTCTGCACTTCATCTTTTGGATAATCAACCCCCAAACAAACATGTTCACTTTGCTGAAGACAGGTCTGTTGTAGTCTTCATCTGACGATTAATATAGTTTTTCTTAAACAATTTGATAATGTTTTTTTTTCTAGTTTAGTTTTATGATTTCATTAAAAAGACATCAACACTTGTTGATATTGACCATAGTTTTTCCTTAATTACTCTTAAAAAAAAGGTTGGGAAGCAATCAGTTGATTTTCCTTGACAATGCAAATATGATAATGGATTTCTTTTTATTTGATTAGGGCATTAATCAAATTACTGGTGATCCTATTTCACCATTATTCTATTCTATGCTGTTGGTTGCAAGTGAACATTTACTTTCCATTGAACATTTTGATATGTCTTCTTTTATTGTTAGCTCCTACATGATGCTATTATTCTGTGCTACATCAGGGAGGAAGCTAGAGAAATTAAGTCGAGGCCATCACAAAATAGCAAGCCTGTTTTTGAAGATGTTCCAAAACGGATTAAAAAGTGAGTTTATTTTTGCTTTGTGATCTTATCTTACATTAAATGGTGAAGAAAAATAAAGGGTGCTTTTAAGGATTACTTTCTATTATATGTGCGAACATTATGTCTTTGTTGATATGTTGTTTCTTCATTTATACTTTGAAGGTTAATAATCATCTATGATGCTTTTTTTAATGGTTGGTTTAGTTTAACTTAGTGTCAACTAGTCATCTATGAAACCATTTTTCATTTCATCTTTTCCCAATAAAATTTCTGCAATGAGAACTTTTGATTGGTTATTCTCATCCTATTTAACTTACTAAATGAGTCGCACAAACAATTCTTTTATCTTAATAGCTGCTATTTATGGAGTTTGTTTTTTAGAATAGTGGGCTATTAGGCTGGATGTTTGGGAATAGGAGATTACTTATCTCGCGATTTGTGATGATGATGAGGTAGTGTGTTTGTTGATGTAAGTACTGAGCAATTGTTATATTTTTTTGGATGTGATGGTTAGATATGGAATTAATCTACATGCACCATTTTTATGTAAGTTTCTTTCTTTTTGGTGGTGGTATTTTCCCTAGCTTCCTGGGAAATGGGAAGATAGTCTCAAATGCAGGAAATGGTGTAGCTATGGCCTGAAAAACCTGATTATGTGATTTGTAGAGAAGGAAATAAACTATATTTCACTTAATGTTGCTTCTTTCAAATTTTCTATTGGGAGTGTATGGTTGAATTATGGTTTTATGTGTTCAAATAGACCAGGTGTTGGAGTTGTATGTGTTCAAATATACCAGGTTTTGGGAATATGATTGATGACCTATACATGACCCCTGGAATATTTGGATACGCAATGTAGGTGAGATGAGGTAAATTTGGGGACCTCAGATAATGAGATTTCCCTCAATCCTGTTTTGAGGAGAGTCATACTCTTCCTACAATGATTGTTTGTTAGAGAATTGCAAGTGTGAGCAATGTTTTTTCCCGAATTATCATGGTACATAATGAAGAAAGATACAAAACCCATGGAGTTTAAAGCATCATTTGTTCGAGAATTAATTTGGTCTAATGTTTGTATTTCTTTATTGTCATCTATAAGGAGCATTTGACCGTGTGTAGAACTTTTATGTGGAACCAAGCCTTACATATTGATATTATGATGATGTGGAATGAACCCAAATGAAGATGTATTTGAAACCAGGCGGATGATTTTATTCCAAATTCAATTTTTTTCTTCAAAATCACTAGGCATTCGTAGTTATGAAACTTTGGTGTTCATTGCCGCTTGGGGCCATGCAAGTGTTAATAATGTAATTGCCTATTTGATTGATCCATTGGTGGTTTCGTGGATATTAACCAGTGGGCACTGGTTAATGAACTATTTTCTTTCTAATTTCACTTTAGCTCTTTAGGTTTATTCATGTTATAATGCGAACAAGCCAACCAAATTCCTCTCAACAATTCCTTAGTGTGTGTGTGTATATATTTTCATTCTAGCTTTTTGAAATAATTTGTTGTCCTGAATATTGTAGAATATTTTTCTGACACTTTTTTCTCTTGTAGGAAAATGGCTGCTTCTTACAAAGAGCTTGAAGAAAGGAAGAAAAGGGTTCAAGAATTGGAAAAATTGTATAATGACATGTCTTTGCAGAAGGAATTGCAGGTAATTTATAGGATGGTTTATGCAAGTCAAATAAACTGGCCCACACCCTGTCTTTGCTTTATGCTTAAAAGCCATAATTTCTTTTGGATCAGAAGTATTGACACCTAGTTACTAATTTGCACGAGTCATGATTTCTTTTCTATCAGAAACCTGGACGGAAACGCAAACTCCGTGAAGATGAGGTACTTGATCCTTCTTCCAGGCCAGTATATAAATGGCGTGCTGAACGTAAACGATAAAAATTATGCAGAGACTTCACTGCTTGATCTGGTGAGAAATTAACTCACCCTTTGGAAACATGGACTGGGACCTTAAGTACATTTTTGAATCAAGATGCAATTGCAATTGAAGATGAAGGAGATCAAGCTCCAATATTCTGCCTGCTTAAAGTAGATTATATTGTTGTGTTTTTCCCCGGTTGCCAAATCAAACATATGTTGTTATCGACTATCAAAGTATTTAACTCGTACTAGTTCCATGATTTCACATGCGATATTTATAGACTTAAAACAATAAACTAAAAATAGTCACCAATTTGGTTGCATGTTCATTCCAATCCTACCGGATGACTCTGAAGGGATTTCCCTCTATGCGACATCCAACAAATATACTGTGCTTGATTTGCTTCATCATTAATGTGGTCGTTGCGTAATATCTTGTTCAGCAGGAATCAAAAAAATATAAATTCAAAGCATTATTAAGTAGGTGAAAGTGCAGTTGAAAGAGAAGCGAACCGAAGTTAAGTTGAAGTTAATGCTATTGCTGTATGCAATGTATTTTCCACCTAATTATTAAGAATGTATCATTGTCTGGTTCTCACCCTTTAATTGAAGGTGATGGTGGAGACTAATCTATATGATTAACAGTTATGCAATGTCATCTTCTCCATTTTAGGTGTCTGTGACATTCAAGATTTTTGAAGCACTGCCGTTGTCCCCACTTTCCATTTTAGATTCCCTACAATGCAAGGGAATCTGGATTCATTGAGTCAATAAAGATAAAGCAAGCACCTGATGAATGCTAATGGAGATAATGGATAATATATTATGGGTTGAAATGGAGAGGGGGAACACTCTTAAAGACCACCAGTAAAGCTTCATCTTCTTTATCTTAAGCTATGGCTCTTGTATTAATGTGGATAAGTTGTCACACCAAAGGCTAATGAATGAAACAATAAGGCTAATGGAGGGGGCAAACAATTCTGATCAGGAATTGTTTTTTATTTTATTCAACAGCAGTTCATGCAACTGACATAAATCTAATGCAAGACATTGTTATTTATTCAAACAAATGAAATATCTATATTTTTACTGCGTTAAAAAAAAGGGGAAAAAAGTAAACTCAATCAGATTCAGCAATTTCACGACATGATGAATAGTTGGAGGATCTGAAGTTTTTCAATGCAGGAGTTCCATTACAGTGACATAATAAGCCTACAATGGCCAGAACAATTCATTTTGGCAAGTTACCAGTTTATCAATAACCATGAGAAGCAGCATTTTATGCACACATGGCCAATTGCCACACATATCAAGGGATGCACATAACAACATTATCTCCGATATTTTAAGCAAAAAAGAAACAAAAACATTATCTCCAATATCACCAAAATGTATACCATACAATTAATTAATATGAAGGCAGTTTTTGATAAGGTCATGAATATGATCAAAACAATTAGAACAAAATATTTCGGAAGAGCACAATAGCTTCAAATTTGTAAAGCTTAGACTTCTCCAGAAAGCGCAAGCAACAATTTATTTCATAATGAATCATACAACATAATTTCAAAATACACATCACCTCAAACATATCTAAATAAACCTGAGTTGGAAAGAACATTGTTATCTTTCTATGTTGCTACTAAACTATAATCTCTTGATCGAAACAAGAAATCAGGATCCAGAAGAAGAAGAAAAAATCTTCTTAAATGCCCAATTTTCTGATTTCCCAAGACCAAAATACAAAGTTCTCTGTCAAGCCAGACCAAAGAAAACATGGATAGAGTTTTTAAACAGTCTGATAAAAAGAAACGGTACACAAGGTCATGAAATGAAAATTAAAGTAAAAACAGCAACATCAAACTGTGACTTTGAAGACTTATTTGTGATACTCAGCTTCATGTCAGAACCTTGCAAAGAACCAAGTTCTAGATGTGAAATTTTAGAGTTCCTTAAGAATACATGACCAGCTCAAATTTATAGAACCAGACATTATTCAGAATTTCCAATAACAACAACTACAATTTGACAATAAAAAGACATCTTTACTACATATGTAAGGACACAGTTTCTCCATTAGTTCAAAGGAAAAATTATAGTACTTGAATCAACATGTTCTGTGACATATCAATCCCTGCCGCTTCATATTGATCTACATACAATACCATAGTCAGTGATCTCTTCATTTAGAAAGGGCCCAGCCTTCAAATCAACTAAACAGCTAAGAAAAATGTGAAATTCTACCTCCATGGAACTTTCGCTTTAAAAAGATAAAACCCCTTTTATCATTTGATATACCAGGATGAAGTTATTTGGCATAGGCAGTATGCCAACTGCAGTAGATGAAGCAGAATATAAACCCAATATTAACCACATATTTCATGATATTTAATCAATACTCAAAATTAGTACAGTAAAGAGAACAGGGGCAAGCAAATGAAAAGAAGCACATTATCTCACACCACAGCCAACTCCAACAATTATATATATATATATATAAAAAATCAAACTCCAATAAAAGTTTGAGATTTCTATACAGACAAAAGTGAAAATAAAAGATCAAACATTTTCCATAAATTTGGTGAGAGGTTGAGGGATGCTTTAGTAAATATATATGCATCCTTCCTCTATTCCGTTCTCCTAGTCTATGCGACAGTGCAATCTATATTGATTATCAGCAAACTAAGAAATGGAATCCTTACATGTTTTCATGGAATAAAGGAACTAGGCAAGAAGAGATGATAACCTGCTATGCTGGTATCAGAAGCTTTGCTCCGACCAATAAGTGCATGCACAATGTAATGCATATGGTCACAATTGTCATAGACCTGGCACAAATATACTTCATCAATTGCAAGACCTCCTCATGAACAACATTGACACCTCTCTTCGCACCATCATACAACTTCCGCATCACAAAATCAAGGAAAGACTTCACCGTCTCGAATGTCACCCTCCCAGTAACATCCAGAACAAATTTCCTATTTCTTGAACAGCCAGTGTTGATGAAACCTTATCCACCCAACCACCACCAGCCTCACCATTCTCAAACACTGAATTTGTCTTATATGGAACATCATCCTCTGCTTTAAACCTTCAGGTTTACTGACAGAGGAGCTCGAATTTGAAGTGGTGATGACTTGATGCGAAGTTTTAACTAAGGTTTCCACAGCGCCATTGCAGACCGAGACCAAGAGGTCCTTCAACTTTGGTTCATGCCTGGAATTTGTGAGCCCGGAGAACAGCTCGTCGTAAGTATTTATCTCCATCGTCTTATCAAGATAAACCGTGACGGCAGTGCTCACAAACCTCTGGATGCAATCGGCGATCAGATTTCTAAACTTATCTCCACAAATCAAATGAACCCACTCCGGCACCGCCTCCAGCCTTGAATCTCCGGCTATCTTATTACCTGATTCACTCGAATAGAAACCCAGCACAAGATTCTTCGCAAAGCTCCCTGACGACCACCGAAGCGAACCCCTTTCCGGAGTCGGAGAAGAGCTTATCCACCACCCGATCCGAAAAATTCGGCCCGTCTGCCGAACCCGGAGAGGCTTTCGAGTATCCTCGAACCACCCCGACGGTCACCGCCTCGGAGATGCGGGAAACGGAGGTCGAGACCTCGTCAGAGCAGACTATCTTGGAGAGCTGAACCAACGAAGGGGGAAGGGGGAGATCACCGGAGTCGGAGCGAAGGAAGAGGTTGATCTCAGAGGAGACCAAAGCTAAGGTCTCGGCGGATGATCCAACCGCGTTGACAAGTGAAACGAGGGTGCGAACAAGGGCAATGAACTTGCGCCGGCGGCGAGCCACGGATGGGAGGTGGTAAGCGCGGTATACGGCGTATCCAGCCACGGCGGCGAGGATCCAACGGCGGCGACGGTGAGAGAAAATCCATGGCCGCCTCAGCGAGCCGCATGGCCATGAGCGGGCGGCGATCAATCTCTAGGGTTTGGGATCGTGGACTTCGTGGTCGTCGGAGGGGAAGGGCTAGAAGAAGGGATTGGGTGGGGTCCAGGTATTTATAGGAAGCGTCTGGGTCCCACCTGGCAACAGATCTGTTACGGAAGTTCCCGGGAAAAGATAGAATGCCTGATATGATGACCTTCGGTTCATTATAAGCGTTACTCGATTCACTATAGACGGAGACGGAGGGGTGAAATCGATCAAGGTAACCAGTATCTTGGTTCGTTGGATTTGGATCTAAAGGTGTAGATGAGTTGATATGGGTTAAGATTATTGGGTGTTGGGGAGTGTGGTGTACCCTTCTGGAGCTTTGAAATTCGGAAAATATCCTGATCTTTTTGCTTTTAATTCCTTGTGCGTGTAGGAGTAGGAGTATGGGCATGGGTGGTGATAACTTAGGAACTTTCTTTGTACACGATGATTGGACCATTATAATGTTTTTATGTGAATCTTGAGTCCTTTAATGGTATCTCAAATGAATCTAACCTGCCAATAATGTCTAATAAATTTTCTTATTGAAAATTGAAAAATATTACCTTTATTAATAATTTTCAAAATGAAAATTATATAAAAAAAATTAAATGAAAAAATTAACTGATTATATCATTACAAGATAATATACTTGGTATTTTATTCCCTTGCTTAATAGAACATCGGAAGTTCAGTGTTTGTGATTCACATTTTCAAAAAATAATAATAATAAATAAATAAATAAATAAAAATAATTTATTAATATGGTGATAATCATATTTTCAGAAATCAAGACATAACTTGGTGGTTTTCTACTTTACTTGTGTTTGAATTTAAAATCTCTCCAGCATAATGTAAAAATAAAATAAAAAGACGATTAACGCTAATTTGTCAAAATAATAATAATAATAATCATACTCTCCATTAATCAGTTAGCATTTAAGAAATTCATCATTTTTGGGTTTTTTTTTCAAGCGTATCAATCAATGTTTGATATATATATATATATCAAAAGACTATAAGGTAGTGTGACATTAAGTGATATCTGCTTATACATAAGCAATGCCATTATATTTAAAAAGATGTTGTTTATGTGTTTTATAACTTTGAATCATTTTAATTCTGTTTTTATTTGGCAAAATAATTTGTTTTTAGCGAAAAATGAAGTACTAACTTTTTTTTTGGTTGGTTTTAATACTTTTATTACATATCATATTAGGCCGGGAAATGGATTCATAAATAGCTCATGCACCTTTATTTATTACCTAGTTGGTTTGGCAAAGTTGTAATTCATATTCAAATTAATTCCATTAGGAGGCATTTTTCTCATTTTATTCATTATAAAAAATAAAATCCACAATTGGTATTTTGAGGTTTTAATAAATATCTATTTATTTTTTTAACTATATAAAAATGTGGTCTTTTCTTGGAGCTCGTACGGTGATATTTTATCTAACTAACTAAAATATTATTTTGATTCAATCAAAATATGAAATGAATAAATTTAGATGTGTGTTGTTCTTGTAATTTTTGATAAAGTGGATAAACCACATGCATTTAAAAGAAAACGAGCAAAAGATACAAACTCCCACCAGCGATGGAACAGACAGAGAGAACAAACAGAGAGATCCCACAAGCTACAAAAAACGACCGCACAAAACACAGCCAGAAGGAGAAAACAGAAGGGGACGGAACCCCAAAAAGACCCCCAAATCCCCCCGGAAGGATCCAAGGGTCACAAGAAAAAAAAGGTGGGTGACTACTCTATCAAGCCATCCTCATCAGGCCCAGTCTGGTTGTTGAGGAATTCCAAGCAACGCTTAACTGAAGAAGCTTGATCCTCCCACTTTGTTTTCTTGGCTTCAGGAGCTGCATTAATCCACGAGAGCAACATATGAATACAATTGTGCAGAATAGTACCATGAACAGAGAAGCAATCTCTAAAAATACGAGCATTTCTTTCAAGTCAAACGTTCCACAACACCGCTTTAACAATTAAATCCCCCATCTCCCTATTCTCAGCAGGAATTAAGGAGCGCCAACTACCCCACAACAAATTAATTGTTTGGGGGGGGAGGCGGGAGCTTAAGGTGAAGGGAAGCAAACGCCCAAAGGTTCGACGAGAAGGGGCAAGAGATGAATAGGTGATCCACCGATTCAATCTCACCATTACACAACACACAAGTAGCAGTGGGGAGCCTGTTGCATCCCCGCTTTGCCAGCTTATCCAGAGTGGGGACACTGTAATCCCAGACAAGCCAGCTAAACAAACTGATTTTCTTCGGGCAGCACCCCTTCCAAATTACGTTAGTGACGCTGCACCGAATTCCGCCATGCATGAGGAAGTTATAGAACGATTTTACTGAGAAGGAGCCATTTGTCGTGAGCACCCAAGACCTGCTATCTTGGCGATGTCCCTGGCGGGAAATCAGCTGAGCTACCGAGCTGCCGAGGCTCGCATTCTCTTCAGTAAACCACCTTTCATGGGTCAGGTGCACCAAATCAAAGATGGATCCAAGGGGTTTCTCCGCCCGCCTAAAGATATCGGGCCACAACTGTGCGGGAGCACGGTTATCAACCCATTTGTCTAGCCAAACAAGCGTACCTCTGCCGTTATGAATAAAAGGAGATGTACAGGATTGAAAGGCCGGCAGACCATGTAAAAGACCATTCCAGATGAAAGATCTCCGTTTGGGAGGTTGGCCAACCAAAATACATGCTGAAAGTAGTTGAAGGAGATAACACGATCTCCACACCACTGTACTCCCGAAGTGATCTTCCACCACCACTTGCTAAGCAACGCCACATTAAACTCCTCAAGGCTAAGAATCCCCCAACCTCCAAACTCCCTGGGTCTACAGATGCGCTTCCAACTGACCCAACGCATCTTCGGCTTCTCAATGTCCGTACCCGACCAAAGGAAGTCCCTCCTGATGCGGTCAATAGCCTTAACCACCCAACACGGAAGCTTGAAGATCGATATCCAGTAAGAAGGTATAGAAGAAAGCACCGAGTTAACCAAAGTGAGTATCCCTCCCAAGGAGAGGAATTTAGAAGTCCAGGACGCAAGTCTAGATCTAATCTTTGCAATTAGCACTTCCCAATCTTGTCTCCGTGGCCTCTTACCAGAAATAGGAATCCCTAAGTAAGTGACAGGGAGTTGCCCGCTTGTGCAGCTAAGCGTCCTAGCTGCAGCCTCCTCCGGCCAACTATTCCTCGCCGAATCGAAGAGGCATGTCTTGTGGAAATTAATTGAAAGCCCAGACATACCTTCAAAAAGATATAAAATTAGCTTAATGATTCTCAAGTCTTCAAGGCCAACAGCCGATATGATAAGCAAATCATCAGCATATTGAAGGTGGCACATTTTACCCCATCTCTCAAAGGGGACACCAACCAGGATACCCGACTCCAAAGCATGATTGAACATGAGTCCCAGCACATCAGTAACTAGCACAAAAAGGAGAGGAGATAACGGGTCTCCTTGCCTCAGACCCCTGAGATTTCTGATGTAACCCTTCTGCTCCCCGTTGATGATGAAATTTGCTTTCCCAGAGCGGAGAAGGGTTAAGATCCAGTTAATCCATTTGCCCCCAAATCCGAAAGCCGCCAACAGTTCAACTAGGAAGTCCCAATCCACCATGTTAAAGGCTTTAGCGAAATCCACCTTAAGGATATGACCATGCAACTTCCTTTTTTGCATGCTAAAGATGAGCTCTTTGGCCGCAAAAATGTTGTCCAGAATGCAACGCCCTTTGATAAACGGCGATTGCTGTCTCTCAACCAGCAGATCAATAATCTTACTCAGTCTCGTGGCTAAAATTTTAGCAAGAATTTTGAAAGAGGTGTTAATTAAACTGATAGGCCTGTAATCAGAAGGGCCTTCCGGGGCTTCGACCTTTGGGATCAGCACAATACTGGCCCAATTTAGCTTTTCGAGGTTAATCACCCCTTCCTGAAAGTCCAAACAAAGCTTGATGATATCACTCTCCACAATAGGCCAGAATTTTTGGAAAAAGGCAACATGGAAACCATTTGGCCCAGGCGCTTTGTCAGCCCCCAAATCGAAAACAGCACACTTAATTTCTTCCTTTGAAAATGGAGCCTCCAGGAAAGATAAGTCGGGTAGGTTTTTATTACGCAGAAGTAAGTTCCAATCAAACATGAAACGGGAGTCACCCTTCGACCCAAAGAAGGCACGGAAGTTATTAGCAAAAGCCATCCCAACCTCCACATTTCCCTCAGCAACAATCCCATTACTGGAAATTCGAGGGATGTAGTTACGGTTCCTTCTCCCATTTGCAACAGCATGGAAGAATTTCGTATTCCCATCTCCTTCCTTAATCCATTTATCTCTTGATTGCTGACGCCAATACACTTCTTCATTCTTAAGGATGACACTCAGCTCAGTGTGCAGAGCTAGCTCACAACTCAGGTCCTCCTCAGATAGTCGCGAAAATTCTTTTTTCTGATCCAACAAATCAAGGTCATGCAGTAAGCCAAGCTTACGCAGTTTAATTGAACCAAAATTAGTCTTGGCCCAATTCTTCAACTTCCCTTTGATGAACTTAAGCTTCTTCGCCAAAATGAAGGCACCGCACCCCACAAAACTCCCCTCCTCCCACTAACCTTTGATGAGCTCAACCAGGTTGTCATCTGAGAACCAGACCTGCTCGAACCTAAAAATTCTTGCCTTTGGAGTGAAGGCTCCAGCTTCAAGCCGAATAGGAACGTGGTCAGAGCCAAGCCTAGGGAGGCTAACCTGGTGAGCTCTCGGATAAAGCATGTTCCATCTTGGATTAGTTAGAAACCTGTCCAACTTAACCCAAGTGGGACTCGCTTGTCCGTTGGTCCAAGTGAACCTTCTACCCACAAGAGGAGGTTCCACGAGGTTTAAATTACAAAGCAAATCCTGCGCACACCTGATGTCTCTCAAGTTGGGAACTCCACAACTTTTATCCTCAATGGCGAAAATGGCATTGAAATTACCACAGATCACCCAAGGGAGATTCGTATTACAAGCCCTGATTTCATTCCAAAAGGATTGCTTAAGGTGACTCAGGTTAGGCCCATAAACTGAGGTGCACCACCAAACAGTGTTATCAGCTAAGTTAGTAAATTCCACCGTCAAACAGAAGGAACCCTCAAAGACCACCCTGCCGTTACGAAGGCTACTATTCCAACCAATGATCATTCCCCCAGAATATCCCTTAGCTGGAATATACCTAAACGAATCCAGCCGACCTCCCCCAATGTCTCTCCAGATGGATTGGTTCAGGTCAGAGAGTTTAGATTCTTGGAAACAACACACATCCGCCAAGTGAAGTTCAAGAAAATTTTTAACTAAGAATCTTTTGCTCGGCTTCCCGAGCCCCCTAACATTCCAAGTAATTATGTTCTGAATCATAAAAACAGAAAAGGGGTCGGAGGCCATCCAATTAGGATGACGAAGCCGGGCTCCTCAGGGGAGCCACCCGGCTATTTTCCAAGAGTCTAATTTTAGCAAAACATGACTCTTTATGCCCATTAAGATCAGAGAGATTAATACCACAAGCATTACAGAATTTATCTAATTGAGCATTAGACCAATCCGAAAGTAAAAGAGGGGCAGTAGTAGTATCTTCAGGGGACTGGTTGTTGTTCCCGGTCCCTTTTTTCCTTGCTGAACGAGGCGGCTGGGCCACGTACCCTGCTTCCTCTGTCCACCTAGAGAAGGCTTCTTCTGTCTTCCACTTCTCCTGTTGCCTTCCACTATAGAATCCTTAACCTGTGGGGGAGCTGAGGCCTCAACCCCACTGTAAGAGCCTGGGAAAAGTTTCCTGATTTTGGCTTCAAAGTCAGATCCCGAGTCTTCAGAACCTTCCTTTTTAGAACTGTGGGAGTCAACAGAAATCTGAGTGTCAGGTACCACCTCCTCCTCAACTGTGACTCCGTCAAGGTTCTTGTCACAAATTTCCTCATTTTCCCAATTGTCGCTCGGTTCCTCAATTTTCTGCTCCGCTTTCCCAATCAAGTTGTGGTCCATAGGTAAAAGACACCAAGCCCCCGACAGAAAGTACCAAGTAAAGCCCGGGATCAGTGGGCTATCCGAAGGAGGCTTCGTGGGATCTACTAGTTTATCAAGCAAGGTGGCATTAGAAAACCCAGTTACATGGGCTGAAATCGGCTCAGGAAGATGGCCTTCCTGCAGCCTAGTTTCTTGGGCTGAAAACGGCCCGGCTCGGCAGAATCTACATTCAAATGAGCAAGCGGGCCTAACTCTTGTACCCTCTCCTTTGGGACCCGCCCACTTAGACCGCTGCAGCCCAAAGCCTTCTTAGGAGAGCTAACCTCAATCCCATTATGGCAGCCCAATTCACCAGGTCCAGTTTCTCCCACCAGATTTGTCTCATCCTCTCCACCAATCTAGGTCTGAGCCAACTGCTCCATGCCACTTATAATCACCCGAACCGGCTGACTGACACCTGCAGAACTGTGGGCCAATCCCTTCTCGACAGCAACATCCGTACCTCCGAGGTTACCATGCACTGGTACCGAGGTCCCAAGAGACGGACCATCGGTCCGATGACGTGCGACCGCCGAACAATTGGATGTACCCAACACAGTCATCTTGGTGATGGCGGTGGACTCTCCCAAGGCCCTTTCCGGCAAGCCATGACCGGCATCCTGACGTGAGACGTGGGAGTGCAAAACCTCAACCACGTTCACCTGCACTGTATTCTTCCTCGTTCGAGCCACCTGAACACCCTTGCCCTTGCTAGCAGCAGGAATGTCATGGGTGAAGGTCGCCTTGGAGCTCCTCGAAGCAACGTCAACCACCAAATTAGAGGTTAGGCGCTGAGGTTCGACCACAAACCTCTGCAACTCCGGCCTGAATACCAGCCAAGGGTCCCTACCCCCAGTTATCAACACCACATACCTACGCATACCGATGTTGAGTTCTACCTCATGAGGCAGAGAGGCCTTCCTACGTTGACGGAGGAGGACACCGAGGTAACGCTTGTTCACTTGCGAGCTCTTCGAAATTGAGACTAGCTCACCAATCGGTTTTAACACTTCCGCGACGATCTTCCAGTTCCAACAGTGGAGCGGGAGATTCCAAAGATTGACCCACGTACCAGTACCCCTTGCTGCACCCTCTGATCCAATGTCTCCCGACCAAGGAGAGAACGTCACCCAGCAACGACCACATCCAGAACCAAGCTCCACTTCCCCCATCTTGCATGCCTTGATTACCTCATCTTCAGAATCCAGGGAGAGCACGAACGAATCACCCCTGAAACACGACATCTTGCCAACTTCCCCAAAAAACTTCTCCATCTCAGATTGCAGCGAGCTTTGACTAATATAGCCTCTGACAATGGTGATGATAAGTAGCTTGGCTAGCTCCTTCTTAAGCTTTGCTATCTCCGGCGTTAAAGACGTCGAAATGACCGACCTTTTAATCTGACCCGACTCCCCCGATAAAGGATCAGCATGTGCACGTCTCTCCACTGCCGCTCGCCTCTGCTCAGCCGTCCTAGTTCGGGTTTTCTTACGCCTTGGGGGGTCACTGCTCACCGACGGACACTGAGCAGCGACATGTCCAACCCCTTCGCACCGCCGACACGTGAGAAGGTGCCGACATTCACTAATGCGGTGAGTAGTGCGCAGACATTTGCCGCAATGCCTCGAGTTATCTGGAGAGCCACGGAAACGCTTCCGACCTGAAAGAGGGGGTGGGATGGTGAGGCGGCCATGCCTGGCCTCCTCTCTCCTGTCCCGCTTGGTCATCACCGTTTCCCATTCACGGGCCTCCTCATCCACTAACCGGATCTGAGACTGTTCCATATCCGAGGATCCTACACCGAAATTACAGCCTCCTACGACCTCCTTGTAGGACACCTTCGGCTCGACGAAGCTGCTCCTGTCGACCTTCAACCCAACCTCTCGGGGCAACAATGGAGCCCTAGAAAACCCGTCCTTACTCCGTTGGTGTAGCCTAACCACAACCTCCCTATCCCGACTCCTAGAGCGAACGCCGCCGCTGCTACCTCTAACTCCGCCGCCGGCACCACCCAGGAGCTTACCGTGCAGGTTCTCCATTGGTACCGTGCAGCTTACCGCCGCTGTTCAACTCTAGATTTTTTAATTAAATTCATTTCCATTATCTTCTTGTAATTTTGACATATACCATTACATTTTTTTAATATTAAAAATCAAAAACGGATTTTTAGTAATAATTCATAAATAAAATTTCATAGGCATAATATATATAAGATATATGAAATAAAAATATATATTATAATCATCACCATTTAACCTAATTTAACTCTAAACTATTTTTTTTAATATATATATATATATATATATGACGGTAATTTGAGAAGTCCCAGAAAAATATATTGTATATATATATATATGAAAAATAGAAGAATAAATAATAATAATAATAATAATAATAATAATAATAATTTTAAATTAACTGAATGTTTTTTATCCAAGCAAAATGCGAGTCATTGCGACAGTGGGAAGCTCCCGCCGCGAGGCTCAATCACAATCACTGAGCTTTGTTCATCGTTGAGGATGCGAACCCTAGCTCTCAGATCCCCTCTTCCGGCCATCTTCCGGGGTCCATGGCGGACATTCTCTACGACCACCGCCGTTCGCGCTCTATCCACTGAAGTCCTACGCAACCAGTCCCGCGGCGGCCTTCCTCGCTTCCATTCCCCGTCTCTTCCTTCTTCCAAGGTACTCATCATTGTCTCTATCCAAATTCGATCTATAGAGCTGAAACTTAGCTTTCTCGACGTCGTGTGCCGAGACAGGGAAGCATTGTCCAGGTGCAGGGCGATGAGTTCTGGCACATGACCAAGGTCCTTCGTCTGCGTGTTGGTGATAGGTCTTCCTCAACTATGTTCACTGATTGTGAATGAATTTTTATCTTTCTGTTTAAAATCTTTGTTGTTTGGTTCACGATTGAAGGAATTTGTGCAGAGTGGAGCTGTTTGATGGAGCAGGAGGTCTTGTTGAAGGTTGCATACACAATGTGGATAGGAGTTGGTTGGATGTTATCTCGGTTGAGGACACAAAAATTGTTCCTTTGAAGGGAGTTCAATGGCATGTATATGCAGCTTTTGGTGAGTTTATGGCTTTTTGTGTGGTTCAAAGTATTGCTAGTTTAATTGGCATTACAGGGATTTTAAAGCTGTGAGTGGCTTTGTTTTTCACCGATTTAGGTACTTTGAAAGGTGGCCGAGCTGATTGGCTTGTGGAGAAGTGTACTGTATGTTGTGCTCTGTACATCTGGAACATTTATCTTGTTTCGCTGTGTTTTGCTGGTTGGCAATGGCTTACCTTACCCACTTTTGTGATTTAAGGAACTGGGAGCTAGCAGTGTAACGCCTCTGTTGACTGAGCGATCTCCTTCAATTTCAGAAAATAGGGTAGACAGGTTGGAAAGAGTTGTTCTAGCTGCTGTCAAACAATGTAATCTATTAATGCTATTTTCTTTGAAAAATTCTCTTCTTTATCTTTTTATTTGTGTCTTTTTGGGCATATTCTAGTTGCGTAGAAAACAGTCCAGATGCATTAGATTTTTTTAGAATTTAGATACAAAAATCGGAACAATTTTATGCAGTTTTGCTTACTTGTATGGTTTCCTCTTTGTACAGGTCAAAGATTACATGAGATGGTGTTGAACCCTCCTATGACATTTAAGAGCTTTTTGCCTATTGTAAGTTCTCCCTCACATATAGGCCACTGGCAGTTGATATTGCTCAACAAAGGCATTTTCAAAGTCACATCCTTCTTTGTTTTGAATTAATGTTTATCATAGGTTAGTTGAAGGTTAGATGCCATAATTTGAATTTAAGGCCATCTTAGGCTATCATATAGCTTGTTTTTAACAACTGATCATGACCCTGAGCGAACATTTAGTATTGTAGTCTATAACATGAACTGTGTTTGCAAGGATAAGAAACTTTTGGTATAGCTCTTCTTCCTCACACATTGTGCTGATGATTCCTATGCTTCCTTTGATTATAGGTTGCTCAATCAGAATTCCTCATTTTTTTGGCGGCAGCAGAAGCTGCTCCTGTTATGAAGGTCCCTATCTTTGTCTAATGTGGAGGCTGTTGGACTAATGGTTGTTGGACCTGAAGGAGGTAACATCCTCCACTCGTTATTCCATTTTCTTCGAGCCTGGGCACATTCAAAAATGGATATACTTCTTGGCACAGTATGGCACCCACACACATGTGAATGTCTGTATTAGCCAAGTATATATTTATCTTGACCATAGCATTATGTGAGTTCAATAGGTGCTCGTGTGCATATGCTGGAACATGGGCAATTGAAAATTTTGATAACATAGTAGATAACTTGAATGAAGGAATATTTTGATGATTGATTGTTTAAGACATTGTATAGAACATAGAATTTAGTTTGGATTTTACATTTTGAGTATTTTGAAGACCTAACTGCTATTTCACCGGCTTGCCTAGTTTAAATAGGTTTTGTACTTCTACTCTAAAAACTCAAACTAATGAAGAGTTGAGAAGATCAAATTAGTCATGCTAACCTTGAATCAAATACAATACAGAATCTATGGCTAATCTTTGTAAATTTTGAGAAAGCAAATCATGAAGTGCACTTAATTACTTTTTTTGCCCTTAAAGTGAGATGCTTTTTAGTTGTTGAAGGTACCATGATCAATTCTGTTAAACGCAAAGTTCAAATATAGTTGGGATAAAAAGCAATTTTGAGTTCTATTAAATGCATTGAAGCTAGTTTTAAAACCCTGGTGTGTAGCACTACAAAATGCACACTGAGGACTATTGTCATTTATGTTATATCTATGAGTAGGGTAGAATTATTAAATTAGAGATATTCTAATTTTTTCTAGATAAGAGTATTTCTCCATAATTTCAATTATAGCCGTAAATTGACTACTATTTTCAGGGAATACAAAAGGAAACTAAGATTTTGCTCCAAATTATTTTTTAAGAAATATGTCACCATAAATGGAACATGTGGGTGAAATGAGACATGTTCCTATTGATGTTATGTCTGATTTATGCTTTTGAATTGTGGGACCTAGAGGGGATAAGCTTAACTCTCAAAGAACTAAAGAATGCCTATAAAGATCAAGCTCGAGAGAGAGTGAAAATGCGGTGCCTCACCATGATGAGTTACAAGCAAACACAAATAAGGGGTGGCTGAGAATTTAAAATTATTCATTTCTTATATGCTACAAATAGTTCTCCACGTAAATGTGAAATTTGGCCACTCCTAAAGAACCAGAATAGACATATTTTACCTGTTCTTCGATGTAGTTTAATGTGCAGCTCAGACCTTCCTGTTTTCATCATCCATCATGTAATCTTCTCAAATCTGCAATGGCACTTCTAATAAATGGTAGGGTATTATTGCTTGAATCGATTCCTTTTGTTTGCACAACTTTCTTAACTCTCCTACCATTTCAAGTTTGTATGTTTCAAGCCTGGTCAGGCAACTCTCAACCTGAACTTTGATATAACTGGTTAAATACTGTGAGCATCTCTGGTTAATAAATAAAAATCATTACCAAGTTAGAGCAAGTAACTTGCCATGGAAAAGAAAATAGTTTCTCTCATCAAGTCATGGGCTGCGGACTTTTTATATAGATTGACATGGTGTTGTGACTGGTATCAATCTTAGGTGTGAAACTTACTATCATCATGTTTTGCTTTCTCTTAGACTTCACTGAGGAGGAGGTGAACCTGATGAAAGGAGCAGGCGCTAAACCTGTTGGGCTTGGCCCTTGCAGACTGCGGGTGGAAACGGCAACTATCGCCCTCCTGTCAACGCTAATGCTCTGGTCTGATGCCCATAATAAACATGCTACTGAAGGAAATTTGGATCTAGGAAAATGCACAAGATGACAAGAAAACAAATTTACTTTCAGGATAAATGCTCAAAATTAAGTCCTCAAGAGAAAGGTACTCATTGGTATTATTCTTTATTGTCCTTGCAAGGGATTCTTTTTTTAAAGAATAAGCTACATTTATTAACATAGAAAAGTATGGCAAAGTGGCGTGTGTAGAAATAAGAATTAAACAATTATCAAGAGAAATAAATGATTCAATGATCTGATCAAATTAGAATATTAGTATGGTTCGAGAGGAAATAGCAGAATCCACTCGAACACTACAGTGGAAGTGTGTTGAATCACGAATAGACAGTAAGCGTCTTTATTATGGACGTTTCATTCTGTCCCCGCTTATGAAAGGACAGGCTGATACTATAGGTATCTCCATGCGAAGGGCTTTAAATTAAGATATTGTATGGGAGTATAATTCCTTATAAATTATTTTTTTTGGGAATGTAAGAAAAGATTTTAAATTTGGGAAAGTTAGGAGAAAAAAATGGATTATTTGACTTTTTTCTTTTTGTTTCACTTCTTAGGAGAAGGAAAAATAAGCAAATTAAGAGTAGTATTCTCCTCTTCTACAGGGTTGTATGGGATAGGGATTTATCATTTTGGGGGTTATGTTACATGGGAAAGAATTATCATTATGGGGTCATGGTTTCTAATATATCATCTTTAGCGCACGTGACATGCATTCATTGACCCGTATGTTAACTCGCCTCACATGGTGCATCTATATGGGAGTCGTTAAATCACCGCGCAGTGGTGCACCTCCTTACCTATCTATCTCTTTAACAACGTTTGTCATCTATGTCACAAAAAAAAGCTCATGAGTCCATTATTGATTAGCAACAAATGTAGGTAAGAAAGACAAAAACCACCAACCATGGAACATATAAAAACAACTACACTCCATAACTAAAACAAAAACACCCTTCTAGAGTGTGAGGGACCTCCAGGGGGGCTCACCCCAACTACACTCTAAATATGAAGTGAGGAATAGAAACAGGACTGAGTTAATTTCTTGCTAAGAAAACAAATTGAGAAGGTGGGATGTGAATTCTGAGTCAGCCTCTAGAAGATGGAATCTGTTATCTTTATCAAAAAATCATCAACGGATTGCAAGTGAATATGTGCTGGAAGGAAAGAAATTCTTCCTGGTAATTATTGAGATTACGAGAAATTGTTATTCATCAAGTCATCTTCATCGACTTGATTGCACTTTCCCAGTTGCATGCATGCTGGATTAACTTTAGTGCTCTTGTGATCTCTCTTTTCGGCTAAGTTGTATATATATATATATTCCCTGAGAATTTAAGTTTTATAGAGATTTTAGCCTTGATTATTGGGACATTACGGGTGATGTGAAATCTCCACCTGCCCAATTGGAAAATATATTAGAGACAAGGCAGGAGTGGCTAAAAGTACATGTAGATAAGTGGTTAACTAAATCAAAATGGCTGTTGAAGGTAATGCGTAAGAAAGTTCATATCCAAATGGCACCAAGGACACTAATTAATTAGGATTAGGAGCAGTAATCAGTGATGATGACAACGCACTCACTTCTTTTGTGTTTGAGATGAGGCCTTGAAGGCACCTTGGCTACATTGCGTGGTTCAGTCGCATAGACTGCTTTCCGACATTGCAAGGGCATGACCACGTAGCAGTAACTACCGAACTAATTTGATTTGCTTCTTGCTCTTGTGTGCCACTGTATGAGTGCTAAAGTACACGCACACTCTTGTTCACTACTGTGATTTTTTGGATAGTGGTCATCTAATTCCACTAGCCATATGCCACTTGACTAAAGTGCAGTCTGCTATTGTTGCACTAAGCACTTGGCGGGCTGCTGTTGGGTGACACCCTCACAATTTGTTTGAAATTTTTGTGTTATCTTTTATAAATTCCATTCACTTTGCGTAGAGCTTTTATCTAGTTCTTCATTTTTTTAGTTTTTAATTTTTAAAAAAACCCTTCTGAGTATTCACATACTTTGTGGGTTAGATATCCATCATCCAGCCAAAATATTAATTGACAATTTTCTTCTACGTTCTTGGCTTTATATTTACAAACTATATCATCAGATTATTTCTTTAAAGTTCCAGCCTCCCTAATTTTTTGTCGTATTCTGAATGGCATATCTGGCAGATAATTTTCTTATATTGCTTACAATTTAATCTGGCAGGACATTAGCCATGCCTTCCTATTATGCAAAACCAGCCTGCCAGGGAGCCAAAAACACAATCTCTAGTGGATGGTGAGTGCAAACTGCAAAGCAAGCAGTGGTAAACAGTAAGCAAATCACATGCGTTGGCCCCCAGTAATAATCAATTGTCCATACCTTCGCCGATGATGGCGCAACCCACTACTATAAATTCCCCATTCCTGACATCCACAAAGGCAGCAAGCAAGATTCCATACTACAAAAAAAGAAAGGTGGAGTATCAGTTATCAAATAGGTATACTGTTTGAAAGAGAGAGGTGAAAACACTAACCATGATGAACACTATCAGCAGCTTTTTGATAGCTGCTCTGTTAGCTGCTGCCATGCAGCCCTCCAGCTCTTCTCGGGAGCTGAACAAGAAACTCAGGTACTCCGAAGAATCCACCACCCCTGACAGCCAGGGCTGGCCTGGGTCTGCCTACATTCCGGACCCTCGCTCATTCTACAAACCTGGCAACAACTTGGGGGGCAACTATGGTGGTGGTTATGGTGGTGGATATGGTGGACCGAACGGGGGATACAACAAGGGTGGTGGTGGTGGATACGGTGGTGGATATGGTGGACCGAACGGGGGATACAGCAAGGGTGGTGTTGTTATTCCAAGTGTGGTGTGCTCGGAGCCAGGACCTTGTTACAAGAAAAGGTTGGCCTGCCCAGCAAAATGCTTTAGCTACTACAGTAGGTCTGGGAGGAACTATGGCGGTGGTGGAGGTGGTGGTGGCTGCACTATTGATTGTGAGAAGAACTGTGTGGCCTACTGTTAAGGCATTTATAATTATAAGCATGCACTGATATTGTGCTGATCCCAGATGCTATAATTAACTTATCTACTACTTGTGTGTTTGCTCTTATGACACAGCTGTTTGTTCTCTCCCTCTGTTTCATCTTCTATTATATATATGAATGATCATATGATGTTTTAAGCTATACTTCTGTCTGTAGTTTCTATTAAGCTGCAGACCTTGTGTCTTTCTTTCTTCTCTGCTTGTTTGATGAGTATCTTTATCATTTATTGAACTTTGGTCATGTTTTTCTGGATAATTAATTTGTGGAAACTCTATTTCTCTACTACAGGAAAGCTGTTTAATATTTATCATGCAAATATATATATATATCAATTGAAGACTGTCACGCCCCGAACCCAGTTTTATGGAATCGGGACGCTAACAAACGACCAGTACACCCTACAAGTTTGAAACCAAGTAGGCATACAAGGCCTCAAATCCTGATCCAAAACAGAACAATGAATCAAACTCAGTGGATTGTAATAAAATATAAACTTATTCAAATAAAACCTAGGCCCACAACAATCGGACTTTATTACAAAGTTTAAATAAAACGGCGATGGCCCAACGATCCTTCTAAGCTATCTCGCTCATCGACCTCTACTCCCGATCCGAAAAAAATATCAACAAAAATTTATGAGCATGCGTACTCAAAGTAAGCACCCACTAAAAAAATATTGGGATCATTTTACACAAAAATCATAATTTATCAAAAATGAGAAAATCGTAAACCGAATTATTTCAAATAAACAAAGATGTCAAAATCGAGCATATAGGTCCCCCAAACAACTATCGCTAAAACAAAAATCACAAAATTCATATATTTACCCTCGGTGACCCGAAACAAAATTTATCAAAAACCATATTTTTACCCTCGGTGACACGAGCCAAAATTATCAAAGGCCGATATTCTTCACACGTGCAGCGGTGGGAAACTATAGTTTCTATAACAAAATACGTGTCGGCGCAGTGAGTGTTTAACCCCAGAGGATGGGGTTATTGCATGAGTTAATTGGGGACTAGTTTCTATGTCAAAATACGGCATATTCACAAAACAATAAACTAACAAAATTTGCATTGGGCATAATACGAATAATTTGCCAAACAAAAATTTTTTTATCGATCAGTATGATCCCATTCTATCATAGCAAAATAAACCAGATTACTTGAATCCAAACATGAGCAGGATAATTTAAAAATAATAATAATAATAATAATTAATCAGAAATTAACTAAGACATATCTGAAATTCATAATTGGAATAATACATATTTAGATAAACTATATAAAACTCTAGAAATTAAATAATCCGAATTTAAAATAAATATTTAAACCTTTCAGATAATTCTAATCCAAAATAAAATATCATTAACTCAAAATTTCAAATAATTTAAGTAATTCCAAAATAATAATAAATAACTAATTCAAAATATATATGTCAAAATAATCATTAATTTTCTTTAAAAACTCCAAAAGTTCACAAAACTTGAATTTTCAAGTATATATACATATAATAGGATTTATATGTGGGATACTTACCTGATTAACGCCAAAAAAATACTCCCAAACCTTACACTTTTGGCATGTCCTATATTTGGGAAGAGATCCTATTAGACTTTTAAAATAACAAAATCGAGGCTAACAAGCGATAGTATATATATATATATATAAAGATTTTTAGAAGGGTACAAATGCAAAAATTTCAAACTATTATTCTACACTCCCAAATATTGATTATTGTGAGGGTACAATAGCAATTACCCACTCTAAAAGCCATATCAATAATTCCAATATGATCAATGAGTACTAAAACCCTCATAACTTCACTCACACTTTTCCAAATCACAAATTTCAAAATTCTGGGAATAATAGACACCTAACACTATGACATAGCCGAAATTCACATAATTTAGAGTACTACTCAATTTATAACATTCAATTGAATCTCTAACTATTTCTGCAAAATTATAATTCAGACATATACCATTAAAATATGTATATCTCTTAACCTACAACTCCAAACTTAATGAAATTTTACTGACAATCAGACAACTCAAAAATGAACGACTTTCTTATTTTTCACCTTATCTAATTCAATCTCCCTGATCATCAAAATTGGCCATGATTCTTCAAGTTCTGTACAGAAATATCATGCGAGACAATTATACTAATGACGCTATATCTCACAAACTACAGATGCATAAAATCTGAAATTTTGCAATTATTTAGATAACATAAAAATCTACAAATTTCATATTTTACTCTCCTCCAAATTCTTCCTCTAAGACCTCTAAAATCAGAGAGGGATTGCTATGTGTCAAAAACGAAAATCGAAAACCTCTCAAATTAAATCAACTAACAATTCCTTTCTCATGGCGAAAGATTATACCTCAATCAACTATACTTCACATTACATCAAATATATCATGCAAAATCTCATCCTTGAGACGTGATTAAATCCATAAAAAGCCTCATGATCAAGATCCCTAAGAGTATGCTTAGGGTGCACACATCAAAAGAGAAACAAAACTCCTTCAAACTACAATCGGGGAACAAGCCCCTGAAAACTCAAGGTCTAAATTTAAAGTTTAAAGGTGAATCACAAATATGAACAAATTTTTAGGGTTTTGAGAAAGAAATAAATCTAGATAGCTAACCGCATCAGATAATAATCATTAATTATGCAATGATCTCGAAAAGATCCTACCTTGAAAGAAGCAAAAACAACACTCGATAAGAAGATCCACTCGTCTCTTACTAGCACCACCATGAAGTAAAAGGAAAAGAGGGCTAGGGTTTTTTTATAAGAGGTACGTAGGCGGTGGAGCTATGAATCGTGATATTTTGGTAATCAGTAAAGATAAGAAGCGAGGGTTTTAAAAATCTTATAAATCAATAGGGCTACGATTGAAAAAGCTTTGCATTGACGGCTAGGATCTAATTTAAGGGGTGGGGCTCACAAAGACAATGTAAAATGCTTTTTTCTTCTAAAATTTTCCGCAAGTGATGGTAAATCAGATTACTGAACAAGTAGGGTAATAGCAAACTGATAGACTTTTTCTTTTACAGTGCACAGGAATCACACGGTAACTGGAAACCTCTCCAATTAATTTGAAAGTGTAGCTGTAAAACATCTCTGTTCTGGACTCTATAAAACTCATTCTGCTAATAAATTAATTGGGTTTAAATTAAAATTTTCAAACTGAATAAGTCAAGCAGCAATTATAGTGCTTTCAGCTCATCTCAGAGAGAGAGAGAGAGAGAGAGAGTGTGTGTTTTTAAACCAAAAAATCCTAGCCACAATTATGGCACCTTTGGCTCCACTAGAAGAGACAGCTAGTTCTTGAAGTCAAAAGTCAAGTCGAAATTATGGCTTTTTTTCCTCGCCAATTCTTTTTTTTCCCTTGCCGTCCATACTTGATTGTGTCATATCTCTGCTGCTCCGCATTCTAATTTTAGTTTTTTTTACCCATAATGAAAAATCTCTTAATATGATTTTTTTAAAAATTGTTTATCTCATTTTATGTATTATCCTTTCTTTTTATCTTATTTTTCTGTATGGAAGTTTTTCTTTTTAATTTGTTGACATGTACAATCTTGTTTAATGCAATCATGGTGTTTTTGTCACGTTCCAGTGGCATCAACGGTCTTATTTTTCCATTTTTATTTTAATGCAATCATAACTAATTAATTATTTAATTAATTGTAATTATTAAAATATAATTGTTTGACAAAAAAAAATTATTCAAAAACGGCAGCTGATTTTAAAAAAAAATTATTTAAAAACTAATAATAGATTTCCAAGAAAAAAATTTTAAATCATTATTATTTTTTTTACAAAAACAATAAACGCTGTATACTAGCCCCTCAACTGAAGAAGTGTGGTTTGGATGTGATCCCGAAGTCATAATCGATGATCCATTATGATTATTGCTTCCAATGAGTTATGAACTCAAGATGTTTTGAATATCTCACACTTATTTTTTTCATAATAAAATTAAATATCATTAAATATAAACTCTAGTTATTTTTTTCATTAAAAAAAAAATCAATTAGAAGTTTTTTTACCAATTTTTCAAAATTTGCCTTTTGTTTCAACCACTAACTGTAATTTTCATTTGTTCTCACTTCTTTTAATGTAATTGTTTTTGTTTTTTAATAATATATGATAAAGCGTCTTTTTTTATTAATATAAATAGTACCGAATAATACTGAAACCTGATTATACAATATATATAGTATAAAAATAATATAAAAATCTCGGATGAACAGTGTATAAACAGTACGAAAAACAGTACTGTCGAGAGAGAGATTTGAGCTCGTAACCTTCTCCTTTATATTTTGGTATCATATTTAATGCAATTGTGATTTATTTATTTTATAAAAAATAAATAAATAATTAAAAAAAAAGGTCCTGTTTGTTGAGCAGCAATCGCAGCAGACTGATGTTCATATACTCAAACATCAATAAATCACAGATTCCAAATAGCACCTGACGTGGAATCCATGCCGGTAGCTAGGTTTATCACTTCCAACCTTGTGTTTTTTTCTCTTATGCTATTTGGTTACTATATCTCTCTCTCTCTCTTGATTTTTTTAGAAAAATATATCTGTCCATGTATTTCATGACGCCAAATCATTGTCGCATCAAAAAGCTGTCTCACCTGAGGCTTTATCATAACACAGGAGTTATATTTCAAATCATAGACTTTAGGATCTAGATGCTAAATACTTCTGTTCATCAAAAAAACTTTTATTTTTAGGTTTTTAAAAATAGTAAAAAAAGCAAATGAAAAAAATGTGAAATAAACTGAATAACATGTGTTGTGTGCGGCCATCAACATCCTTTTTGAAAAAGTGGATAAAAACCATGAGCTCTTTTTACGATGTTTACATGCTATTGAAAAGAGGGCGGGATAAGAGTATACATCCTTTTGGTTTATTAGCATGGGGCTCTTTTATGATGTTTACATGCTATTGAAAAGAGGGCGGGATAAGAGTATATGTTAAGAAAGTTACTCCATATAACATGTTTCATGCCACCTCTATTTTGTAAATTGTGAAGCATTTGTTTTAAAAAAGTGATTTTTTTGGGTGATAGATCAAAATAAGCGGGTAGACTTCTTAAAAAAAGAAAAACAGGGACATGCACTCGAGTTTATCATGAAATAAAATCCCACTCTCTTTCTTTTGAGGTTCTTAAGAATGTCATGCTGATGATTTGACACTTGAATCAATAGCAGTCATTGTTTCAACGAAATTTTTTTCTTACCGATTGTCACCTTATTGAATGCAAAACCTCGCCAACAACTTAAATATTTGGTTTTTTTATATATAAGATTAAGATGAATAGCAAAAATCAACGGAGTAAATAGAGACGGAACCCACACACATATGGAAGTTGAGATCACCTCTACACAATCACTCCCCACACTCCCAGAAATATACTTCCACTTGTGAAGGGTTTTAATCAAAAGCAGACTACCATAAAGACCACTTGATCATTGGTGATAAAATCTATTTCTAAAATAATAGGTTTTTTAATCATGATTGGTGCACAAACAAACCCTTTGCATATATATATATATATATATACATTAAGAGGGAGATATTTTTGTAAGAGGGAGATATTTTTTCAGAATCTAGTATAATTTGCAGAAAAGACATTAATTAAGCTAATCGGATAACGTTTAAAAAATTTTTGTGATCAAAATGGTATTTATTTTCTCAATCTTTAACTAATTAAGAAATTATCTTATTGAAATTTTTATCAAAGTTACTTGTAGTGATTATTAATTATTATTTCACAATGTATTAACATTTTAGAAACGTATTTTTAGATTAACGGAAAATTAAACTCCTTAGAATTATAAAAGAAAAAACAAAAACAAAAACAAAAGATAGATTTTAATTCACCATTATCAAAATTGAAATTTTATTTAATTAATAGAAATTTTTAATAAATTAACAAAATTAAGCAGTGGGTTATTTGTTTTTATTAAAAAAATATATATATAAAAATTGTCTTTTAAGAAAAATTTAAAACTACACTTGAAAACAATTGTTTTGTTGTTTTTTATAAAATAGACAAAAACAATCATCTCAATCAATAATGCTAGGAGAAGAAGTTTGATCTCTCAACCTCTTTTGTTTGACAAATGAAAGTAATTTCACGGTGAAATGGAGCTATGGTTGAAATATCATCTTCAGTTTTAAATCACTTCAAGAGCATGTGGCATGAAGCCAATGTTTGAAATGTTGTCTTTATTTGCACATCAATTTCATAACATGTGTCATGCACCTATGTAAACCTTAAAACCAAAAAAATCAAAGTTTTTAAACCATAACTCTGTTAAAATACCCAAAACAAAGGCTTTTACTGCAAAGTAGATAACATATAGAAGTAAAAAAAACACAAAATAGGCAATTGAAAGAGGAAGGAGAAAAAAATTACTTTGAAACATATCAATCACAATCACATGCATATCAAAGGTAACTTTGCAAATTTTATCTTTCTTAGTTTTTTTCTAAATTACCTAGTTTAGTTCAATATTTTTTTTAAGAATAAATACTGTTAATTCATAAAAATTGAACTCTCAATAAACCATCAATTCTTAATATGAGAAGAGGATGAAATATCTAACTCTTCTTGTTAGGAAGGTGACAATTATAGTTGAAGATCAAGTCACTTGAATTGCTGTTCTAATTATTCACTTTTCTCTTTCATAAGTGAGTTTTCATTGAGTCCCTGCGTGCTAGAATGAAGTTCCTTCCCAGATTGAGCCCCACAAAAGGTGATAAAGAGAGATAGAAAAGTAATTTTAGTGGATTGAATGATGTCATGCTGATGCTTATGAACATCTTTTCCTTCCCTTCAACTGTAAAATTTGGTTTCTTTAGCTTGATGCTTTTGCTTACATATCATCACCTCAAACATCATACACATATTGTTGTAGTTTGGTCACTATCCACTTTACTCATTGAAAGTCATCACACTGTTGTATGTCTTGCCCTTTATTTGTTACTTACTTTAAATTTTTAATCATTTAAAAAGCAGTTGGGGTTGTCTAAATTTTCATTGTTTTTGTTTTCAATCTGCTTTAGTAAATTTATATGCATGTTTTTCAGTAAATCACTTAATTATTTTCCAGATAGATAGCTGTCTGCTTTGTTGAGATTGCATAAAGAACTTTTTACACACATTGAATTCAGTGCTTCATCTTTGCTTAGTTAATTGAAATTCAACACTATCACTAAAAGCCAATGTGCTCTTTAAACTTCTCACTTTATTGATTTTTTTTTTTTTCTCTCTTTCTGTGCTTTGACATGTTGCAATGCCACAATGCATCTCTTTTGTGTCTTATAATAGTTCCTTGGGAATGTGTATTTTCAGCAACCATGCTATTTTTTAACTCACTTCAAATGTTTAATATTATCTATATGTCAATTTAGACTTATTATTTATTTTCACCTCTTATCTAATTAAAAATACTATTGTTTGTCAGTAATGTCTGCCATCAACATAAACAAAAACAATTGACATGATCATATATGTCCCACTGAAAAAATAAAATAGAATCATGGGACCAATTGATACTAAGTATCAATGTTACTTCCACTAAATAAAGAATTATGTTGAAAAGTTAATCCAAAAAACATCAGAAAAAGTGCAAATTTAATGCATTTATCATTTTGACTTTTTTTTTACAAAAATAAATAAACCATATTTATTAAAAAACAAAGCAATTACATGCCAAGGTGATAACACAACGCCAACAATGATACAAGTCACCAAAAACTAAAACAACCAAACAAAATCAAAATAAAGATCAGAGTTTACTAGAAGTGGAACAACAGAGAGAACAACAAAACACAAAAAGAAAAAACGGTTTCTAAGAAAAAAAATGAGAGATTTAGGAGACTTAGGGGAAAGCATTCTCTGCGAATCTAACCCGCGTTAAGCTCGATCATATATATGGCACTATTTGGCTCACCCTATTTGGGTCTGCAAACTCCAGACTTCTCTTGACTCTTTTTTTACATTTAACTGATTTTTTTTTCCTGTATTCTGTTGTCCAATTTTTCCACAATGTCATGCTTAGAGATGAAGGCAATAAGCATGCTTGCTCCACAATGTAACTATGTAAGTACCGCAATCTCTTCTTTGAATCAATTCAGTAACCTGTGGTTGCTGTCTTATTAAATTATAATAAATTGAAGAGATGGTTACAAGTCAATCTTGCATCTAATCCTGAAAAAAAGGTAAGGTTTTCCACACACACTCAATCCCTCATCAGGTATTGATAGTCATGGATAATCTTATTACAATTAAAGATGGTCAAGGATAGGTTTTTTGTTTACAATTGCAAGCTGCTCTCCCCTGCCAACGGATATGAATGCCAACAACTACTACTAATAATAATATCCAATATATAATATATTGACTAATAATGGATAATTAAAATAAAAAGTGAATATTGCAAATAAAGAAAAGTGAGACGTTAGAAAAACCTGACAAGTTCATTGCAGTTAATTAATTTGCATTTGCAATTGCTTGGTTAGTGTTAAATAACTTAATTAGACTTTTAAGGTGCGGAGTGGAAGAAGAATGTTCTTTAATTTAGAGATAAAATAATCTGTTTAACTTTGTCATTAAAGATTAGATTTATCCTTGAGGAAATTGATCTTGTACTTTCTTCTTTCTTCTCTCTTAAGAAGATCAAGATATGAGAAATAAATAAATAAATAAACATGGCTAAATTTTTAAAGGAATTATTACAAAATACAATATTAAGTTAAATAAATAAAAATAATAATTACAAATAGTGGTCTTCTAATTGAGATTTATTGCTTGCTTTGATTTTAAGAGAAAAAAACAGCATATTCAATGATCTTTTAAAAGAACATGTCAATGTCAATGTCAATGCTGATTTTAAAATAATAATCAAAATGACATGTTTTTAATTTAAAGAACTGAATTTAATACCCATTTCAAAACCGAATAATGGTCTTGAAGTCTCGAACATTTAAAATTTAAAACAAAAGCATGAAAAATTAATAAATAAATTTCAAACACATTATATAAAACGACAAGAAAAGATTTGTTTAGGTTGTTCAATATCCTTACAAGGCATGGTTACAAAAGAGAAATTGCCAACGTTTTTGAGAAGTACCAAATGCCGACATATGCGATGTACCTTATTTATAATGAAACATATTGAAAACTCATGTGATAAAATAAAAAAAATAAATAACAAATGAAAATAATAAGATGAAATTGACACTTTGCATTATATTTGATGATTTATATGTACTTTATATAATTTACATTCTACCCTTTCCACATAAGATCTCTTCTCTTCTCTTCAATCCAATGATTAACTTGGATGACTACCAAATTGAACGGTGGAGATTGCTTCTTGAATACCCTAACTGGGGAGAAAATTAGCACCCCGTCAACGCACACGTGTCCGGGTCTCTAGGCACCGAGCCGCCGCACTTAGTGGGCCCATGGCACGTGTCGTGCTACCATGCCTACGTGGCGCTTGTTGCCATGTATGACACCTTCCTTCTCTGTCTCTCAATCAATGGTTATTATAAGTAGCGCTACCTCATTGCCTTTGTGTATTCACGGACCTCATCTTCATCTTCATCTTCATCTCTTTACAAGGTCAGTGTTTCAAGGTTTTTCTTTTTTTTTTTCCTTGCATTTATGGTGTAGATATATCTTGATTTGCTGTTTAATATCACACAAGATTTGTTTTAAAGAAGGGGAAAAAAATTTTTATGTTTGTTTCTAAAGAAAGGAAGTTTGGTTATTTATAATATTTTTGGTAATGTTAACAGGGATGAGGATGACGCTGGGGGATGGATTTGGTGGTGCTGGTGCTGGTGCTGGTGGAGCATACTTTGACCCGGATTTTGATTCTCTTATTGAACGCATTCAATCACCCAGGTTTTTTTATTTTTCAGAACCAACTCTGTCTTTTTTTGTGCTGCTTAATTTCATGATGTATATGACTATGTCAGGGTGTGTATAGACAACGAGACTCGCCATGATTGCACTCTTGTCAAGGTTTTTTCTTTTTCTCTATTTCTCTCTTTTTGTACAAATATATATATATATATATATGATTGATGGGGGGTTTGTGAATGTATGAATGAAGGTGGACAGTGCAAATAGGCCTGGGATACTTCTGGAGATGGTGCAGGTGCTCACTGACCTGGATCTTGTGATTTCAAAGTCCTACATCTCCTCTGATGGTGGATGGCTCATGGATGGCAAAGTCCTCTTTTTTTCTTATTATTATTTTTAATTTGTTTTTGAATGCACATAAATAAATAAACACTTGTTATATTTGATGGTGATGTTGATGGTGATTGGCATGGTTGATAATACAGTGTTCCACGTGACGGACCACCAAAGGGAAAAAAAGCTGACCGACCAATCACTCATCCTTTATATCCAACAGGTCAGTCCATTTCCAATTTTTATTTTTATTTTATTTTTTTATAATATATACAAGTATCATCATTGTTATTTGTTATTTGAAACTGAAAAAAGGTTTAGATGTAATGCAGTCGCTGGTTGTTGGGAGGAAAGAGAGTGCCAGAGAGGTCAGGACTTGTTTAGGGAGGCTGGTGGGCCCAGGACACCTGGCGGCAGAACACACTGTCTTGGAGTTCACGGCGGCGGACCGGCCAGGGCTCTTGTCGGAGGTCTCCGCCGTGCTCGTCGAGCTAGATTGTCACGTGCTGTCCACCCAGGCATGGACACACAACTCACGTGCCGCTTGCATCATGACTCTTGTGGACACCCCTTCCGCCCGGCCCATTGTAAGCCGTGAACGTTTGGGCTATGTGGAGGAACAGGTTGGGAGTGTAGTGGGGGCCCATCGTGGGCCCGGTGAGAAAATGCATGTTAGTTTAAGTGGGCCCACTCCTGGTCGAGTCCATAGTGAGCGAAGGTTGCACCAGTTGATGCTGGAGGATGGGGACTATGAGGAAAGTCCTTTGCCGTTGCCGGTTGAAGGGGACCAGTTTGCAAAGGTGAACATTGAGGAGAGAAAGAAGGAGTCTATGGGGTTTGGATCAGGTGCGGCGAGGATGGTGACACAAGTGTCAGTGGATAGTTGGAAGGAGAGGGGTATTCGGTTGTTAATGTTAGGAGTAGAGACAGACCCAAGTTGTTGTTTGATACTGTGTGTGCATTGACGGACATGCAGTATGCTGTGTTTCATGCTGCTGTTAGCTCTCATGGACCGGTTGCTCTGCAGGAGTATTACATCCGGCGAGTAGATGGGTGTACATTGGATGCGGAGGTGGAGAGACGACGAGTTACTCGGTGTTTGGTTGCAGCGATTGAACGCAGGGTATCTCATGTGAGTTTTAGTTTTGTCATTGGATTATTTATGTATTGATTGTTTTCTGTTAGTTTGATTATTGATGTGTTAATGTGTATGTAGGGAATGAGGTTGGATGTTTGCATGAAAGATAGGGTAGGGATTGATAGCAGAGATCACAAGAGCAGTACGAGAGAATGGGTTGTCTTTGGCAAGGGTAGAGTGTAGATTGCAGAGGCAGATGATGGTAGGGTCATTTTATGTGACCGATGCGTCGGGAGGGGGAGTGGTCGATGAAAGGAGGGTGGAGGCGTTGCGAGAGCAGATTGGTGCCGGTGTTGATCTGGAGGTGAAGGGCTTATCGCCAATGCAGTCTCGTCGTATCAGCACTAACAACAACCTAGCCTCGTCGAACCATGGTGATGGTAGCAGTGCTAGCAGTGAAGAGAAGCCGAGACTATCTTTAGGGAGTCTGCTCTGGTATCACATTGAGCGTCTCTCCAACTTTGGGTCCATTAGATGATGAGACAAGAGAATGGTTGTGCAGGCTCGGAAGACTTGCAAAGAGAACACCTTTTCTTTTATATGGCAATGGTATGTGAACAGTTATGTGAATATTAAGGGCAGGCTAGTGAAATAGACCTTTCATATGCTCCTCTATATTGTAAATACCATCTGTTATGTAAATCCTGTGGCAATCTCATTCATCGATCCACCTGGAGCATGCCATAGATTGTTTTGCCTAAATTTTGGGCCACTGATCACTGCCTCCAAGCAACCAGGGAGCGTTTCAGAAGCACAAGTATTTCAACTAAGAGAAGAACACTGTCAGCCCTTTGCACCCTTGTCCTGCACACTGGTCAGGATGTGCTTGCTTTGCTGGAATATAAGAGTAGCCCATGGGGGACACTGTACATAGATATGTTCACTAAATGTCACTAAGTATCATCCTCATCCTCAAGATCACTGAAGGAGACATCTTCAATTCCTAAGGTAATAGTCCTAGAACGTGAGTTATTCCATTCCTCGGTCTCCTCTTCTAGCCACTCATCATCATCATCATCACCATCATCATGGATAGAGTTTTCGGAAGCACTCCAAGGAAGGCATTTATTTCCAGTTCGGACTTGTGACTGTTTCATAATCACCAACTTATCAATACTATTATTTATCCCCATGATCTCGGTTGGGTGTTTTTCAGACACAAAGTCAGTGATAGGTAAACTGGAGGCTTTTCCAAATTCAGGCAACAAGGGTCTTTGTGCATAAGGAGTGCTTGATGATCCTTGTGTTGACAATTTCTCTTCAGGTGAAAATGAACCGAAACCCTCTTTTTTGAAAGCTAAACCTTTACTGGTTCTCAATAATTCTGGCCTTGCCTGATTTTGCAATTCTTGCAACCATCTTGCTCGGGCTTCCACAACCTGTGCAAGTTACAGGAGACTTAAAACACTAAATGACATGTAAAAACCAAAAACTATGAAATGTCTTTCATTTGAGCAGAAGTAGATTGCCCGGATTCTTAATTCAAACGGCAGTTAAAATAATACAGTCAATCTCTAACCAGATGACTGGATTACACAACGAGCATGTCACAAATATAACCTACATGGCATAATGTTGAATGCACTTTGCTTGACTAGTAATGTGGTCAGCTAGGTAATATTAATGGATTCTCATCCCTTCCACTCAAGAGCCCAGGTGGACGAAAAAGAAAATGTTTGACAAGATCAAGTTTCGATGTTTGATATTTACAATCAAGATATATGTTTCAAGATATGTAGAGAAATAAAAAGCTTGACCAAAAATGTTTTACAACTTCACCGAGGTCTAACATCTACAAACATTTACAAGGAGCAACAAAATGACACAAGTTCACCATAGTTATCAAATCATCAGATAAGCTGCTAATATCTGAACAACCGAATAACATGGGATTGGTTTTGGTTAGAATTTATATTGTATGGATTATGGATATGAACGAGTAACAAGCCCACATACCTGACGTGTTGATAGAAGTTCAGCATCATGCTTACTAAGTCTGGAATGCAAAAGCAGAAAATAGATTTTCCAAAAGCATCCCTCGCTCATATGGGTTGGGCAAAGCTCAATTTTCAGAGCGGCCAGCCTTGGTTCATGATGCTGAACAACCAAGGCATGCTCTTCTTGGGCATCAGACATGTCAAAATCTGCAAGAACAAGGAATACTAAGTAAATTTCATAACCAACACCAAAACAAAGCTGTAATGATGCTCTAAGCATTTGTCTGCTTCTTTCTAGTATAATACTAGTTGATCATTCATCTCAATCTCAAACCACTCCCAATAGATGTTGCAAGGGATAGTTATTCCTTCAAAACTTACCAAACTATAGCCAAGGAACTTGGGTTTACTTAAATTTGAACAAATCCTAACTTAATTCATACTTTAGATTTTGCAATGAATATATAAAGGGGAGAATGTGACATGTAAATAGGAACCATCGAAGCTATGCCAATCGCTAAGCTAAGGTTGGGGGTGTCAAAATCAAGTATTACTAAACCTATTTCAAGAAACATTCAGTGCATGCCAAATCAGAATATAAGGCCTTAAAGCAAGCATCAGAATAAAACACAAAGTACCAATTCATATTGTAAAAATTAACTCCGATTTAGATGCATCCCCTTACTAAATTCTCTAAAGCATATGGCTTAAGGCCAGTTAAAGGTTTAAAATAAAACTAACCCAAATTATCTCTATTTTGAATTCCATCTTTCACCTTCTTTCAAGACTGTGCAATCTTAAAGTGGTCTCAACCCATCAAACTAAAGAACTAATATAATTTCCCACTCAATACTTTTGAAGGACTATGTACCACTTCAAAGTTAAACTTCACATCTAATTGTAAAAATCAATTACTCAGTACAAATAATCAGGGTAAAGTGACTGTGTGCAAGGCCAATAGAACCTCGAATAAACTAGAATCTCCCATATCCACCATTTACCATTTTACTTTTACCATGAAATCCAAAACACGACTTAATACTTTAACATGGAATCTCATTATCAATAATACCACAAATTCTAGTTCTGGGACATCCAACCAACACTTAAATTTCAATGATATACAATAATAATTATAAACAAATCATTTAAATAAATTATTAACCACGCTATCCTCAAATAACTAAGGAAATACAATAAACCAAAATAAAGACAAAAAGATCAAAACACAACCTTTTCAAAAAATAAACCAGAGCAGTGTATAACACTGGCGAAATTCCCAGCAATCCAAACACCACTAATTAACTCAAACTAATGCCAGTACTTTTAATGCAATGAATGCAATTGAATCAGAAATTTACTAAAAAAACTATCACCATTCAAAAAGAAAAAAAGCTAATAAATTTGATTCACTGGTATGAACAAAAAGCCAACAAATAAATAAATAAATACTAAAAAAAGGAGGAAAACAAGAGCAAACCATCGGGTTCTTCTTCATCCTCGTACAAAAGGGAAATCCAGCCATGTCTCCGGATGCATCGCAATGTTCCTGGCGAACGCAAGCACCTCAGCAGTAACCCCAATCGCCCAGCCTCCCTCACTCGTTCCAAGCTCGTCCTCCGAATCATCGGAGCCAAAGGGCAGAAAACTAGATGCGATCTTCGATATCTCAGTGACTGCCTTGTTACTGGAGATCCTAGAGATCCCGCTCCTAAACCTCCCGCTGATCTCCGCGAAATCGCTCCGGATCCCGGCGATTCGCTGTGACTCTGAGACCTCAGCTGGGTCCGAATGGCAGGGAGGGCATTGAAACAGCGGAGGTATAGGGAAGGCGGCGGTGCGAGGAAGGAGGCGACGCCCCAGAACTGGTGCGATAGGGGCTTTTGGTGAGCTCCGAGAGGTCCTCTTTGACTCCACGGGTGGAGCACTCCGATCCTTCTTCTCCTCCTCGTTTCTCAAGGTTTGTGTCGTAGCTCTCATGGTGGCCGGCCATGGCTTCAGGATCGTCGTCGGCGGCGGCCATGGTGGCGGCGGAAAGGGACCTCGCCAACCACGCCATCACGCGATTTCCGGCGTAGGGGACGTGCTTCTATAAATCCGAAACCAAGCTGGGCCCCACTTTAGATTGAAAATGTTGTACACGTGTCATTTAGTGAATGGTTAAATATTCTGGGCTGTGATCTAAAATGAGCCCATGGTGTGCATGAACGCTGCCAAAGCCCAAACGCTGGAAGCTAGCCGCCTAAAATACAATCCACTCTTTTTAATTTTATATGTACACGTGTCTCTTGCTGAATGGATGTCATTTGTGGGGAGTTTTTTAGATGGGTCCTCAACTGTGCTCCTGGCCTGCTGAGTTAATATTAATAATATTTCATAATTTAGCTCCCATGGCCATGAGGTTGTGTTTGGATGAGGGATTGAAGACTGTTGGCATGGGATTGATTGCTAATAGAAATATATATACCCATATTTGGATAATTTACTATTAGTTTAGTAATGAGTATTGTAGATAATTGTATGGTGTATAGTAAAAAAATTTGATTACTTCAAACTTGGGGGGCATGGAGAGAATAAATACTATTGATAGTAAAATGATATTTTTATCCCTACTTAAAACTTAATTAAATAATAACAATTAATTTAAATAACTAATTATAATAATTAAATTATAATAAACATAAATTGAGTCATTTAAATATTATAATAATCAAAGTGAAATTACAGTTTCTCAATTACATAGATTTAATTAAATAAAATAATTAATAAAAGTATTTAATAATTATAAGTAAAGTGAAATGACATTTTTGCCCCTACTTAAGACTTAATTAAATAATAACAATTAATTTAAATAACTAATTATAATAATTAAATTTTACTACCACTAGGTTGATAAATCTTTGTTTCCTCAAGAGCTTTTAGATAGGATTCTTTACCAAAATTACCCATTATGTAGTACTTAAGTGTTTTAATTCTTGTAATAATTTTCCTATGCTTTTATATTGTCCTTCTATTTGATTATATTCATGTTGTATAATTCCTAAAATATGATTTATATTTAAGATTTCTAATTTATGGAATAGGTCTATAACTTTATTGTTTTGATTCTTAATGTAATCGATGTTTATTAATAAATCTTGGATTTTTGGGATTAACTTTTTACTTATATTTTCTATTTTTTGTTCTAGTATATCTAAATTTTTTCCTTGAGAAATTATCATATCTATCAGGCTATTTTGGCAAGGATTATTACTATGTATTTCATGGGGAAAATTATCTGGAAAATAACATTTTAATTGGAAATCTTCTTTGTTTATTATCTTTTTTGTTGTAAAAGGAACGGCTAAATCTAGATATTTCATTTCCATTTAACTAAAGCAGACATTAATACTATTATATTCAGAGATCAAATTGTCTTTTATAGTGGCTAGGGTTTCAAATCTAATCCTATGTTCTTCTGGAAGATATAATTTTCTTTTTATCCATCTAATATGCTTGGTGATATTGCCTTTCCTATCCGTAGTATTTTTAATAATGGGAATAGTTTCTTCTGCTTCTTTTAAATATCTATATTTAATTTCTAAATAATCTTCTACACTCATAAGCCATACTGCAAATTGATATTTTATTTGGTCTTCAATTTTTATATTATTCTTAGTTAAATATTTTTGAACCATTTTTAGATAAGGTTCTATATATCTATGAGGATTACTGTCTTTGATGTCTAGAAGAAATAACATTATTCCTGGAGATTATTTATATTATAATATTGTTCTAGAAGTTTATTTTTAGCATAATTTATCCGTTGTTGGCTATCTGAGAAATCTTTTGGTTTTATGTCTCTTAGTTTTCTAAATTCTGTAGTGAATAATTCAGATTCATTATGAGTTCTATGTTTATATTCTATATAAATATCAAATCTTCTTAAATGATAACTCTTATTTTTTAAATACCTACGAAGTTGTTTTAAAATAACGCCTTCCTGCCTTTTACTATATCTTTCTTTTTTATATTGTTTTTTGTAATATAGGGTTCTAATGGTTTTAATATATTTTCTATTCGAGTTAAAGCTATTTCTAATTCTATCATAGTATTTCTTGGTAATTGATAAGATATTCATAGCTACGATACTGAATTTTTAAGTCTCACGTTCTTTCAAAAGCCAATGAAATGCTTTAAGAAGGAGCCTAGGATCATTCTAAATTATAAGCTAACGGTTTCGTGACTTATATGCGAGGCCCATAATCCTAAATATTGATCTCGAATTTCTCTTAAAATAAGATATAATAACTCTAATTGTTGGTATAAATTTAAACTATTATGTAAGTCTACTTCTAAGATATATTGAGAATATTTGTAAAGATAGATATTTCTAATAAAAATATACAATTCTATCAAAGCCATTTACGTAAAATATTTGAAGATAAAATAAGCAGATATTATTGCTAATAATAATCTTGCTAGAATATAAGCTCTTAAAAGGAAAAACAGAGAAATAAAAACTATGAGTATTCTTACTAGTTCCATGGATTATTGCCGTAGCGAAACCCAAGGGAACATATAATAATAACTAGATAACCTACTATGTAAAATATATTAGTAGCTGAATGTAAATTTGCAGGAATTAAATCTAGATTTGCAGAAATTAAATCTAATATTATATCTATTAGAGAAATAAAAACTATGAGTATTCTTACTAGTTCCATGGATTATTGCCGTAGCGAAACCCAAGGGAACATATAATAATAACTAGATAACCTACTATGTAAAATATATTAGTAGCTGAATGTAAATTTGCAGGAATTAAATCTAAATTTGCAGAAATTAAATCTAATATTATATCTACTAGTTCCATGGGTTGTTTCCGTAGAGTAACCCAAGGGAGCGTATAATAATAGCTAAATATCTTACTATGTTAACTATAATAGAAGCTGTAACTAAAGAAACTAAATTTAAATGAATTATAACTACTATATAAAGTAAATTACTGATCTGAGATATCATAATAAAAATTTCCGTACTCAGTACTCAGGAGGAATCTTATCAATATAATCCTTATCTTTCCATATCTTTCCATTGATCATTCCTTTCTCTGATAAATACGCCTCATGTTACCAAGCATCAGCCTTTCTCCTGTCTTTCTAAAAAAAAAATTTATAATCAATTATTATATTCTCTCTTTGGCATCATACCTACGCTACTTTTCCCCTTCACATGGCTTCCTTGCCTTTAACGGGTACTTCTTCGCCGGTCCTTTAGCCAAAGAGATATATAATAATGATTACATACATACCTTATGATCATGACAGGATACAGGGCATATTTGCTTTTCACTGCGACGGAGTATGTATCTTCACCATAATATCTGAATGGTTAGAGAAGCCCCATATCTGACCCAAACCATATAAGGATTATTTTGACAGAACCTCCCTTTCCCTTTCGGGAAGGGGTTTAAGCTATCATCGAGACAGAAATAATTATCAAGATAATTTCTACTACTAAGACTTTCTACTAAGAGAAGAACTAACTTTGAGAAGAAAACTTGAAAAGGCTTTGCAAGAGGATGTTTCTTGAAGTAGGATTTTATTCAAACTTAGCACACCTTGTTACATAGAGAAGGGCTGCTTATATAGGCAAGCAGAACCATTACAAATACTAAAGTACCCCTTTAATCTTATCACAATAGGGGGTAATATAGGAAAGTAGATTACAAATACTAAAATACCCCTTCATTCTTATCACAATAGGGGGTAGTATAGACATTAAGCAAGAAAAGCAAGAAAAAGCATAAGTAATAGACATTATAGCCTATTTTAAACTATGCTTTTTAATGACTTATTCTTTCAGAGAGCTATCCTTCCATGGCATTTATGAGATTTGCCTCACCTTCTTCATCAACAATATCTTCAAGATCTTCAAGGGCGGCAGGAACATGTTGTGCTGTTTCATATATTCCTACTGAAAAGTTAAAAATATTCTCATCCAGCATGCTAATAAAGATTTTGTCATCCCCATAGGTAGTTTCAAACCAGTTTGCATTTGATGTTTCGAAATGATCAGTGAGTTCTGGGGAGGTAACCAAAGTTCCAATCATGGAGGCAGAACGATGTCGAGGAGTTTCTTGAGGAAAAAATCTTTAAATTAGGTTGTTCTCCAATAAGAAAATTAGTCTTTCGTGTTTCTTGTCTCGTCCCAGAGCATAAGCTCTCCATCTTTTGAGGCGTTCTTACGTAGGGAGTTCAATGTGATTTAACAAGAATGAGTGGTAATCCCATTGATAAGTGGAGTTGGGCTTCCATGCGAACCATATCTATTACTGACGATAGTCGCGAGTGTGAGGCGGATATCCTTTGTAGGAAGGAGGGATAGTAAAAATTTCTAATACAGCAAAATGTTTTGGGTAATAGTTCATCGTTGAGGATATAATTCTCTTGAGCCTTTCGAGGTGGGGGTAAAATTTTCATTTGTTCTTCTTTGGTGATGATAAGTTTTTAATAATCCAAGCTCAGTGTTGAATAGATAAATTCGGTGAGAGTGTCTTTCCATTCAGTGAGGTCGATAGTAGCTGAATTATAGAAAATCCTTCATGACATATAGCATGATTGAATTCTGAATGATGGTGTCCTTAAACTTTAGTAGTGAGAAGCTTAGTCCTTCAATGCAGCAGGGGAGAGTCGCCATTTTTCCAGGAGTTGTACTGCCATTTGAATTAATTGCTGATGCTTTTCCTGATAAACTATCTTCATAATTTCTTTTTGGAGAGGAGTAAGTTTTGGAGGAAATTTTTCAAAGCTTTGTACTTTCTCTTTCATCTCCCGTTCCCCATTCTTGTTTAGCATCTCGTTTTTCATTCTTCTCTCTTTCCATATTCTATCTTTAGCATCTTAATTGTTGTTTAAGATCTAATACTTCACGAAAGGGATTTTATTTGTTTCTTTGAGTTCAAGGAATGCGTCGAAGATTTGGGTTTTAAGAGAAGGCTCGATGCTTTCGCATCCTGGAAAGATTCTTATTATGGAGATAATCGCTAAAGGATGTAGCAAGGATGGGAAAAAGATGGATTTCGATTATTTGCCCAGAGTATATCAATATATATTTCTTTTCTTGAGGATCTAGGATAATTGAGGAGAATGCGAAGCGAAAATGGGGAATCTAAGGGGTAATTATTAAGACCTGTGTAGGGATAGAAATGTTGCTTGAGAGTGGAAAGGTGTTGCTTTTGCTTTGAGAGAAGATTCCATTTCTTGTGAGAAATAAGATTGTGTTCTGTAAAAGTAAAAGTAAGATTGTGATTAGAAACTTTAAAGAAAGAATATAAATTGTTGGGAAAGGAGCTTAGCTGTCACATTGATGCATGTAACTCGGAGGAGCTTTATTGGCTTTTATAATCCCAGATTACAGTAAGCGTATGGACATACTAAGGTTTGGTAAGTTAACTCTACTTCATTAGCAAAAGGCACGAGAGGATACTTGGTTCTTGTAATCCCCACCTTATACTAAGCGTATGGACAAGTAAAGGTCTTTACTGCATACGATAATATTTAAGGAGGCCTTTTCGAGATGCATTGAGGAACATTAGCCTGAAGGTCTATCACGCAAAGATCATTATCTTTTCCTTTTATATGTTCAAATATAATTTTATAATTATCATTTGAAAAATTACGTCTTTTGAAAGCTAACCATCTTCTCGCTAATTAGTTTACTATTTTTATTTTTCCAAAGGAGAATTTTTACTATAGCTCACAATCATTTCTAACTAAATTTCTTTTTGTTAAGAAAAATAACCTAAAAGCTACGTCTAGCATAGCAATTTTGCTAACACTTCTTGATCTATACTATGAGTTGGTCCTTTCTTTATATTTTCCACTATTATATCTACTGATTAATTCTTCATTTTTGAACTATATTTATGGGGTCTTGCCTTCAATACTGCTCCCCATCTTAATTCACATGACCACTCGAGTTTCTACTATCATATAGTGCGAGATCTAGGGGTAACCTAAGATGCGAGTGTTTGTACTAACTCTTTAATTTTATTAACGCTTATCATCTTCAATATTAAATATTTTGACTCCTGTCAAAGAACTTTTACTGTATAAAGGTCCTACGAGTTTTCCTAAGTTTTTAATAAAAGGTCTAGCATAATTTACTAGTCCTAAAAATTGTTGTAATGTTTTAACATCTCTAATAAGTGGAGTATCTAGTATTTTTCTTACATATATGCTATCAGAACTTTAATCTTTCCATTTCCTATTTCTACTCCCTCAAATTCAATGTTTTCTAAAGAATTGAGCTTTCTTTCCACCCGATAATGATTCCATGTTTTGCAAAAATTCACAAAATTAATTTTAAAATGGCTTACATGTTCTTGTTTAGTTTTACTATGTACTAGAATATCATCTATATAAACACATACAAAACTTTTATATTTTGAAAATATATCATCCATTTTTCTTTGAAATATACTAGGTGCATTTTTTAACCCGAATGGCATTACGAGTATTCGAAAATGTCCTAAGGACAAAGTAAATGCAGTCTGATCCATCCCATCTAGAAGGATCCATTTTCACTTGCCAAAATCGACTTACGATCAAACTTCTTGAAGATAGTACTTGTTTGGATAGAATTAATTAGTCGGTTTTTATCACGGAATGTCATATGCATCTTCTATAGTATCATTTAATCTTGGTAATCCATTACCATTCTACTTTTTCCTCTAATTTGCTCACTATGTTTATTAACAATAAAAAGTGGGCTTCTATGTCTACTACATTGCTTCTCATTATTACACCTAGCTTTAATAGGTCATTTATATGCATTGTAGTATTCTTGAATGTTTTCATGTAGTGGATTCTATCTTTTTGTTTTGGATTCTAAAATCGGATCTTTTAATTCTAATTTAAGTAAATACTTATTTTTCTCTCAGTGTTTTCAAGGGTTATCTCCTATTATTTCTTCTTTTCTAATTTACTTATATATCATCAATATCAGCGTGACCCAGGAAGAAACTCGAGGTTGTATAAATCTGGATTTACAAGTTGATCTAAAGGCGGCTGCAGGGTTAATTCATCGAAATAAACTACACTTACTAAATTCTAAAAGAGTTTCATGAGTCGATGTTTTGGAGAAGGTAGTTTTTAGGATACAATCTTCACGTAGGATTGATTTTTGCATCAAAAATATTCTGAAAGCATAAGATAATAAAAGATGCTCCTATAAAACTAATTCCCGAGAGGTTATAGTGCATCCATGGAAGAAATTAATTATTATATTAAAGTCCCTATAATAAATCTTGTTCTCTAGTACTGAAGTTTCTTAAACCCAATATTACCGTTAAAATGTAAATAATTTGTTAGATGTTTTTCCGGAAAAACTAATGCATGGTGCTAATTGTTGGGTGTATGTAAATAACTGACTCATCCATTTTGTTCTCGCCTTATATCTGTTTTTCTAAAGGGAAGTTGTTGTTTATATTGTGATCGGAACTAAACTTTCATCTATACGTTAGAACATCCAGTGTCAATAAGTCCTAGTATATCTAAAATCCAATCATGTTTGATTTGGATTCGACACGGGCTACAATACTATAGATAGGTGTTATTTTCTAAGGTTGGGTTTGTTTCAAAGTAATCCTAGTAACTTCACCTAAGTTTTTCTTTTTATAGTGGATTCTTCTTCTAGGGGTTTCTTACGCTGGTTGGATCTAGTTGTTCGATAAACTTCTTTTTCTAACCTTTTGGTGTTATTTTTATTTAGAAAATCATTGTGATTTTTCCAAAAGTTGTTCTTGGTTAATCCTCATTAATTTATAACGATTTTAGTTTGATTACTCACATATGGATGATTAAATAAGAATTCAATTATTTATCTCCACTTTTCTAACTTCTACCAAAAGTTTCTTGTATTGTTTTGCATAAGTTTATGTAGGTGTTTCTACTATATTTTCTAAATACAAAATTTCAGTTCTACAGTCTCATTTCTATTTATTCGAGGAGGGTCTTGGCGTGTTTCGGAGGTAGCTGATGTCATCTATTAGGCTAATCTACGACTTTCATATAGGCAATTGCTACATCTATAATAAACATAAACTGAGTCATTTAATATTATAATAATTAAAGGTGAAAATGACAGTTTCTTATACATAGATTTAATTAAATAAAATAATTAATAAAAGTATATAATAATTATAACTAAAGTGAA
>NW_024086769.1:0-78922 GCF_009730915.1 Dioscorea cayenensis subsp. rotundata
TTTATTATTTGTAATACATCTTTTTACATCTATTAACATGAGTTGAATATGTTTATTAATTTTGAATAATAATTCTTATATTTTAGTAAAATTGATGAATGATATGTTATATGAGTTTTATGAAGGGTCATATATATGATCTGATAGGTGAGGGTAGCTAACATAAAGTTGGTACTGTTATAGTAATAACATGCCATGGAGTTAGGGTGCATTGAAGGGACCTGCATGAGCTCTCTTCTCTCTTGTAGTTAGGGTAGGCCATATATATATATATATATATATATATATAGAGCGTGCATGAATTATGCACCATTTGGTCCCATTTTATTTGATGGATCACCCACATTATCTATTATATGATTCTTGATTTGTAATTATATATCTCTGGTTTATTTTTTTAATCAAAATTTAATTTTAAAAGATTTAAAAATTATTTGTATAAATACAATTTAATTTTCAATAAATAAAAATAAATGATTTTGACTCTATTCATGCAGCTAATTAACTCTATGAGTCAAATTTTCAAGATATTTTTATCTATTCTTCAGCTACTAATAAATAGTAATATTAATGATATAATTAATTGAGTCTCATGCATCACACAATTCTATTTTCAGTGCATGTGTCTGTATATTTGAGAAATATGAATAAAATCAATGATTTGAATACACTATATATTTATATATATATTTATGACACGAGAAAGTGATTTTTAAAAGAAATATGGATAATGTGTCATATTCTAACCTCTTAATTTTGAATTAAACAATAATTAATGAAATATTAATTCCTTTTATGTATGTATAAAATAATTTTTTTTTGTATAAATAGACGATAAACACTCTATTAAAGAGAGGTCAGAAATGTGCATAGGCATAAAATTAATTAATATTTTAATATATTTGTACTATCATCTTATGTAAATTTTAGGTTCAGTCTCAGAGCTTTTCTCTGAAATAAACTTTCAAAACAAGGGATCTGATATCAATAGGTTAAGAGGTCGTTCATCATATATATATATAAATGATATTTTCAAAAAGCTTCTTAACTATATGCAAATATGAATATGAATTAAAATTATACTTGAAATAAAAGTACATTTATAAAAACCAATCTTATAGTGTAAATACTAAATTTTGTTTAATACCTCCTAATCATTTATTTATATTTATATAATATGCATACATTCAATTTGTTTTTATTAAAAAAAGCTAAAAATTCCACGCCATCCATTAAAAAGTAAACCACATCATGATGATACGTGACCTGACATTGAATGGCAAAAGTATCATTGAATAGGATTCAAGAATGTATTGATTAATAGTTTGGCTTTTTACTTTTCATTACCTTTTGAGAAAATTGTAAGCTTTTAGTCATGTCATTAGATATCCTGATTGGAACATATCTCAGGATATGATTATCATTATGTGCATGAATACATCGATTTGATGTGTTACCTAGCTTTGGATCATAAGTCTTTTCATTCCCTTTTGTGCTATCAATTTCTTTGTTATAAATGATTAAAGTTTTTTTAATTAATAAATTTGGACAAGTGTTTATTCTACCAAAATTATACAATCTTTGAAATAATTAATATTTTTATTTATTTTTTCATAATAATAAATTTAATTTTTAGAATTATGAATTAAGATATTTGACTCTTATGAAAAAATTATTAGTTATCAACTTTTTAGATGTGCTTTTATCTTTGTTCAATTTTAAATTATTTTAGTTTCTAAAAGTAATCCGTTAATGCAGTATTAATCTGTCATGAAAAGTTAGTTGCGCCACTCTGGCATGAAAAAGAAAAAGCATTCTCATTAAATTAAAAGAGATTTTGAAATAAATAAAAACATATAGTTAAAAAGAAAAAGTGATGTGTGCATGTACAAGGCTACATTTGCATACACTTATTAATCTTCCTTTCCTCTGTGGCCATCAATTTGTGTTTGACTTGAACTCTTAGGTTGTGTTTGATCCGTTAAAAAACTAGGGATGGCACACCATCATTTTTCCCTTTGTTTGATTTGTAAATGGGTGTGACTATAAAATAAAAAAGGGGTGAGATATAGTACAATTTGATATATATATAATCATAGTATAAGAATTTAAGTGAGGGATGTAACATCTAAAAATATTATTGCCTTTATGTAAAATAAAAAATTATAATGATATCTTGTTTATCATCCACCTCTGCTAGCCGCTATTCATTAGTCAAGCGCTTCAGCCATCGCCGATCACAAGGTCTTATCTTATCACAAAATAACAAATATGATGATTAGTGATGATTTGCCATGATGACACGCTTTTCCATAACTCACGAAGGTGCATGTAATGTGACGAAATTTGAAAAATTGTCACCAATTCTACAAAATCTAATATTGTAGCATGGCTCGGCTGATAACATCACATAGAAGTGTCATGTAAAGTCGCATGTGCGCCAAATTTTCCCATCAATTGGAGATGGAAGAAAAATATTTTTAGTGACGCTATAATAATGCTTGTAATACTCTCATTTCATCATCAATGTATTGCATTTTTGTGACAATTATATAAGATCATGGAAATACTTTTGACATTTCAGCTATGGATGTCTTAATTATTTTTGCGACGTGTACATATATCACCCGAAATATAAGTATTTGTGATAGTCTTACTGTGTCAGTTATATTTATAGCATTAGTGAAAGGAATTACATAATGTCACATTTGTTTAATTGGTGCATGATATTAAGTTTTTGTCATACATGAGATGTCCTTAATGTGAGTATTTATTGTTCAAATGCCTTGAATAGTTGATTTCCTTCATGCCATGCTCCGAATTATGACCTGATCCAAAATTTTATGAGCCTGATTTAAAAGGAGAAAAAAAAATGGAGGTGAGTACAAATTGAACCCATTTTTCTTATGTATTATTTATAGCAATCCAAACTAAATTTCTTGAGGGTTGTATTATATATTTTGGTTTTAAGGGCTATTGTACTTGTTGCATCAGTTTTTCTCAAGAAAGAATAAGAAAATTTTGTTTCTTTACATATGGACATAGCAAAGGCGCGAGGGGGTTAAGGGCACCCTCTCTTTTCCTTTTAAAAAGGCACGGTTCACTGAGGAGGCAGCACTCTCAACCTATTGACAAGTGAAGGAGGGTCATAACCCCAACCCTATAGGGCCTCACATTTCTTTTTATTTCTTATTTCTTTTTTTTTTTTAAATTTGAAATGTTTTTATAAATGAATACATACCATTTAAAAAAATATATATTTTTAACAAAAAATATTTTGGAAATTATATTTTACTTCATCCTTTAATTTTTTTTTTACAAATTTACTTATGTAGTATAAACAATTATTTTTACAAAATATATATGCAAACATATATTGTCTCTAAAAATATTTATAATTTACAAATTAGTGTATAAAATATTTAAAATTAATTTTTAGGAAAATATTTGTTGAAATTTGAGTCTCCCGAAGAAATTCAACCAAGTCACTAGTTCACCGGTCCAATTGGTTAGGTCAATGATTCACTTTAGGGTTCCTCCAAATTAGGTTTTCTAGTCGAACAATATTAGCCTTAAAATCGTTTATGGGTCAGCAAAACTAGACTGACTAGTCTGGTTCACATTTATAAACCTCGGGAAATAATACTTGAAATCTTCTCTCTTTATATTTATTTTATTTTATATTATATTTATATGTTTAGTGGAACATGACTAAATTATAATAATATGATAAAATTTAATTTGAGATTTATATTAAAATTTATAATTAATTTAAAAAAAATCAAACGTTATAAATAATCTAATCATTTAATATGACAAATATAAAAAATAATAATTTATCTTATAAATCACAAATATATTCTAGATTGATAATAGGATGATAATGAAAAGCAATTAGGATAAATTATTAATTAATAATTCACTAACTTATGTAAATAATTTAACCCATTATCTTGTATAAATTAATTTGTAAGATATAACTTATTTATTAGAATGTATAAATTAAGATAAATAATTGTTAAAGTAAACCCAACATTGTAAATCTAAGAACAAGTAATATATGAACTATAAATTTAAAATTTTAGCAAAATATTAATTTGTTATCCCAAATGTTCAAAAGATTGATTAAAGTGCATATTTTCTACCTTCTTGCCAAAAAAGTACAACTTAAATTTTGTACAACTAAGATCCTAAAAATTTGTATCAAATAAAATTTATCTTTTTTTTTTCTTAACTTTCACCAAATCTCCTCACATCTTTACTCAATTTTACTATTTTATTCACTTTCCGCCAAAAATAGCCTTTAAAAATTTGGTTTAATTGCAGTACAAGTCCCTCTAATTGTGTACTTTCTGCCCTTTTAGTCCTTCTAATATTTTTAGGTACAATTAAGTCCTTATATTTAGTTGAATTGGCCCGTTCTAGTCTACAATAATATTTTTAGGTACAATTAAGTTCTTACAATTTACACTTTGCCATCTACACAGCGGACTAAAATGACCTAATTCGATTAAATATAAAGCCTTAATTGTACCTTAAAATATTGCAAGGACTAAAAAGGCAGAAAGTACATAATTACAGGGACCTATACAACAATTAAACCTAAAAATTTGTACTAATTATGAGCAATCTAATCATCTCCTTCAAATTTCACCAAATTTTCTGACAACTCATTAAAAAAAACCCTTTTCTCCATTGTTCTTGATTGCCTATCTGAGTGAGTAATACATAAATTTTCCCCTAAGACAATTACTAGACTTCCTCACACAAAGGAGACAAGGTATGTTTTAGTTGTATTTTACCTTGCAATGTTATTTCTTTTTCCAATTTACTTATCATTTTTTTTATCAATTAATTATTTATTTTTATTGAATGTTTATTACAGTTTCAAGTGAGTTTGGTTTTTCGTCAATTAAATCATTGTCATCACAAGAATCAAATTGAAAGCTAGCAAACCAACACATACCAACTAGCTTGGTTTTTTGTTTTTTTCTAAGAGTCCGTTTGATACGCAAAATTTTGAGGGACAGCACAGAACAACTTCTATTGTTATGCGTTTGATTTACAAATGGGACGGGAGTATAGCACAAACTACCTAATCGGTACAACACAACTTCTTAATTTTTTTGTACCGCTAAAACCACGGTACAAAAATTCTTGTGTAGTACAGGACAACTTATGACAAAATTGATGATTAGTGACAATTTTAATTTTGACATATTGGTTTTTTGTCACAAAATAAATACATAACGTGACGAAATCATTATTTAGTCACTCATTTCGCTTGTTTGATAATTTTATGTGACAATACTTTGAATTGTCACATGATATTGTAACAAAAGGATTTGCTCTAAATGCACTCGTACTTTTAGTGACGGTTTAAATATTAAGTGACAAATATAGTACGTCATTAATATAATATTTTTTTTGTCACGCCCCGACCCGCGGGCCCACGAGACGCGACAATCGCCGCAGCAATCCCGAGGAGGGATACCCCGCCCACTCAACCCCTCGGGGATGCCCGAGGCTAATCAACACACGGAATTCAACAATATACATATCGCAGATATAGAATGAGAAAAACAAACAATGTTACACAACGACAAGAATAACAACAACAACAACAACAACAACAACAACAACAACAACAATAGGATACGGAAAAATATAGAGGTTCACAAAATACATGGAAACAACCCCAACAACGAGTAGGAAATGGTAATACGTAAGTTTAAGAGTATTTAAATACTAAACCATGCAACAAGTTTTTCTACACACTAGTGGATCCATAGGTCTTATAACATGTTCCATGACAACAACAACATACATGAGCCCGAAGGAAATACAACGGATGATAGAATAGTAGTAAATGCCCGATGACTGCCACACGGTCACACCTACTACCTGCAGCGATGCGGGAGGAAGAAAGAGGGATGAGTAACTCAAGTTACTCAGTGAGGAGGTTAGCACAACCTTAGCGAGAAAAATACACCAACAAAGAAAAATAATAATAATGAATCATCAAAAATAAATGCTTTTACCAAAGTGATACAAGTTTAGAAACATTATTACATATAATAGAAGCCTTCAAGAGAATTAAAAAAACATAATAATACCAAGAAAACTCTTTTTACCCCAACTAGGGTTTACAACACAAAAATCATAAAAGCATGGTTTTTAAATACAAGTAAAACAACAAAAATATCATGGGTTTGAAATAAATAAACACAATACCCAACACTCACCCAACATAATATGGTCTAGAAAAACTCTCTAAACCTTCGCATGGCCATGGCTAGGTTCGGAGCCGCCAAGGTACTCATGCCCTTGACGTTGACCCATCGAGTTCACCGGTTGGTGACTCGGCTACCGATGAATATCCGATCAGGGCTCTACACTTCCCACTGAGCGGCCCTCGTAGTAATCAGCCGGTCGACACGCCACCTCAATAGGGTGGCCGTGAAGACCGCCCTCTGCGATGAGGGATATCACCAAAACAATCACCACAATAAAAATACAACTCCACTCGAGTACAATATCCATCCATGATCATAAATCAAGAATACCTCGGCCATTTGCACGAGGACAAGATAAACACATAAGCAAAGCCCAAACTTTTAACACAAAATAATTTGCAAGTCCCAACACAAGCAACAACATGGAAATCCTTTTCCTTTCAACAATCCAAAATTTGCTTCAAGCCTAGGATTTCACCAAATCAAAGATTTCCATAACAAAACTCAAGTTTCAAACAAAATAAAGATTTCACAAACTCATGGATACATATATCAATCACAATTTCCACGATAACAAAACAAAAGCCAAAAGAGACATCCAAGATTTGCCTCAACAATAATTATCATTCACCAAATTACCAAACAAGTATAAATCAATAAAACTTACTTAAAACATGAAATGCATATATATATATATATATATAGCTATTGGCATTCTTCTAATAAAGCTATGCTAAATAATTCCACTCACAGGATCGGCAATTTATCTTCCTCGTAAGCTACTCCTCGGCTAAGCCTTTTGCCTCGAGCCAAGACTTCTTCTCCTTGCCAAAGCATAACAAAAATACAACAAAAATTTAGCAAAAACAAACAAACAAGAAAAAAACCCTAAGTTTTTCTAACAAACCACCCTAATTCGATCCTAAGATTAGCTCAAAACTAGGTTTTAAAGGTTACCAATGAATTCCTAGGGGTTTTTAGCTTCAATCTAATCTAAAGAAATCAAAAGAAACAACTAAAGATTGCCGGTGCTACGAGTAAATTCGACCTTGCTACGATAGAAACCGAGCCCTATACTATGGTTTTCTCCCAATTTACAACTCTAAATCACAAATTTTTCTTCTACAACATTCTCACACAAGATCAACAATTCAATGGCTTCAATTTAAACCTATAAACATGCAAATCCATGGAGAAATTCTAGGTTTTGACTAAAACAAGGAAAATACAAGAATAAATACGGTATAAAACCATAAATCTATGCTTACCAAGCTCAATGGTGAAGGAGGAAGAGATAGGATGCTTGGTTCGTCGGGAAAAACTTCGCCGGGATAAGAAAAATGGGAAGGTTCGGCGAAGACAAGGAAAGAAGAAGAGAAGAAAGAAAAGAAGAAGAAGAAATGTTTTAAGGGAAAAATTTTCGAGTCACTACTGATGGCAGGGCTACTACGAGTCGAGGCCTCTATTAAACCGAGCTTCTACGAGGAACAAGTCGCTCTGGAACCGGTTTGCTACTGAGGATCAGTGCTACTATGATGGGTGAAAATCTATAGAAATGGGCTATAGTAATCTACGATGAAACCTTGGGTATAACATTCTACCCCCTTAAGAAAATTTACGCCCTCGAAAATTTCCTTCTTACGACAAAAGACCTCATGACTCAGTCTAACAATACATGCATCAAACAAAAGATAGATATTGTACACGTGATCATGTCCGCTTCACACTTGGGCTCTTCGTTAGTCGAGGGCAGAAGATCGCAGTCCGAGATCTAGTCTGCTGGCGTGATCCACCTGACTGAGGGGTGTTGCTCGCGGCTACGGATCACATGCCAGGTGAGTGCATGCCGAGCCGCAGTTTGTGAACCTCTAGGCCGAGTAGGATGACTCGGATTAAGTCTCGAGGCGGGGTCCCCACAGGTCAGCATGTGGACACGCGTCCCGATGTGATCCAGCTTGTCCACTGCGATAACAGTCTGCGCGGTTCTCGGCATCGTCCTCCATGGAACTTATGACAATTCCAACAGCTGTCGCATAGTTCCTGCGATCCACTGACGACATACTTGCTGAAGGTAGTGAACTCTGCTGCCCTAGTGCGGGCGGTGGAACCACTGAAGAAACCAGCTGAAGGTGCACCACTGGATGAACTCTCACCTCGCTCTTCTTTGAGGGTTGACTCATTTAGCACCTCTCCTCTTCTTGATGCTTTCACGGATTAGTCGCCTTCCGGGACCAACTTTTTACGCTCGAAGGGCCAATGCACTACTTCCTTAAAACTCCGGTTTCCTGTGGCGCCATTGTAATACCACGAACACATGGATAGTCGTTAGAAAATATACTCAGGGTATTACTATAGTGGTAGTAAGATTTTTCTACAGATTAATCTTGTTGAGAAACCCCAAGTGAAAAGAATAAGGACCTAAGTGTAAAAGTTTTTAAAAGATTTTGGGTTAAAGAATAAATGAAAAGGATGGACATGAAATGTTTATGGAAACCGAGGACTGAAAGGTAAGATGGGAGGGATCTTTTTGAAATGTTGTTTTATAATCCAGGGATCATTGAATAATTTGAAAGGACCTTTTGAGAATACTATTTCATAATTCAGGGATCATTGGTGAGTTTTTCAGGGACTGTTTTGTAAGAAATTATATTTTGAGGGACTAAATGTGAATTTCGGCTGAAAACTTAAGTTGGAGAAAACTCTAGATTTTGATGGTTCATCTTCTTCTCCCTTCATACTGCTACTGGTAGCCCGAGAAGAATGAAGAAATGGGAAGAAATTGGAGGTTTTAAGGAGAGGGACTTGGAGATCGTCGGGAGGGGCTGCATGGGAGATATGGTTTTAATTGGTGAGAGCTTTTTCTTGGTGTATTTTTGATGAATGAGTGTATGTATGCATGTATATATGTGTATTTGATGGATTTGATGAAAATAATTATGGATTTGAGTAGGAAAAAACATGTTTAATGATTATAGATGATTATTGCTTGATTTGTGTTGAAAAAAATCATTGTATTTATGATGAATCTAAAGCTTGAATGGAGGATGAGATTTTTCGGTTTCTTTGCATGCTGATTCTTGTAGCACCGAGATTAGGGTTTAGTTTGATTAATTAAGTTGATGATGATGATGATTAAAGGTGTTAATGATGATGGTTAGATTGAATTGGTTGGGTTTAACCAAATTGAAATGGGTTGAGTTGAATTGGTTTTGGTTGAGTTGGGTTTGATCAAATCGAAGTTGAGATGGTTTGGGTTTGGTTCAATTGATTTGGGTTAAGGATTTTTGGACTGAACCAAGTTGGTTCAATGGATTTTTGAATAAGAATTGAGTTTGGTTCAGTGAATTTGAGTTTGGTTCGATGGAATTGAGGTTGGTTCAGGTTGGTTCATAATGGTCTAGCCCAAATTGAGTTGGGCTTAATTGTAATTGGAGACCGATTTGGTTATCTGATGTCGGGTTTGAACCGATTGGAGTGAGTGGGCCAATTGAGAGTCGAGTTATTGATTTCTTGTATTTTTCTATTGGGATAAATTATGTTTTTAGTTGTCGTATTTATTTATTTTTTTATTATGTTATCCTACTAGGGTGTTGATTGAGGGCTTGGGAGGGTTCAGGTCTAGTAGGAACCCAAGGACAGGAGTGAGTTGGTAGTGGCTATTATTTTTAAATAATTGATTAATTATTATTATTTTTGAAATAATTGTTTAATGGCTAGTATTTTTGGAAATAAATGTTTAAAGTATTTCATTTTATCATGTTTGATTCCATATATAGTTGAAATATCATTATGTTGTTTGCCATTGATGTTCATGATAACCGTATTGATACATTCGTTTTGTATAATTATACGTGTTGTGAATAGTAAAAAAATACATGTATATGTGATTTAATTATTCGGTTCATGTATTTATTTTTTTGATGGGTATATATGCTTTTGATTTGGAGTGATTTGCGAAACCAGTGAGCGTATTAAAAGATGTTTTTATCGGCATTGTTAATAGAATTGGTTTTCATTCTGGTATAGGAATGGTATCGATGAATCCGGGCTTTCTTGGTATTATGCATTATTATCGTTTGGCGTTGGCTTTTGTGGAAAATAATGTTTATTTCCGTGATGTGAATACTTGTCTCGGAAAAGGATCATGTGTTATGATTTATCTGAGATGGTATTATTGCTGTATTTACTTGATGGTTTTGATGGTGACGGGCTGAGGCCCGACTCTTGCGATAGTGGGTCCCCACGGGCCGAGCCTTTAGAGGTGGCGTGGTGGACTGGGTATTGATTACTACGAGGGCCGGTTCGGGTGGGAGTGTAGAGCCACAGCTGGATATTCATCGGAGTGGCCGGGGTCGCCGGGCCGGTGAGCCAGATGGGTCGGCGATTAGGGACATGAGTTCCTTGGCGGCTCACGAACCTAGCCTGGCCACGGCGAGGGTTTAGAGAGTTTTCTAGACCATGTTATCTTTGGGTGAGTGTTGGGTATTCTTTGTATTTTTGAATTTGAGATTTATGTTATTTTTTTGAATTGTGATGAGGCGATCTCACAAAAAAATTGTGTTTCGAGAAAATCAAATTGATGTTGATTTATGTTGAATTTATGTTTCAAGAGTTCTTTAAAGATGTATTTTTGCTAGAATTACAGTATTTTTGGAAAAAAATTGGAAAATTATTTGAGCGAGTTGGTATTTATATATTTTTATATATCTTTTGTATTTAAGTATTTGAAAATTATTAAGCCACTCTGAAACCCATTGAATGTCTTTGTAGGCTGCGAGGGCGGGACCCTGATTGCTCGATTGAGTATAGAGCTAGTCGAGGGGTTGAGTCGAGGATTGCGGTGGGTCCCCGCTTCCTTTCTTTCTATTTATTGGTGTCGTGATCTTGTAGCGGTTGTACCCATAAATTTGAGTTATTGTATTCATGGTATTTATGTATTTGAACACGTAGTTGGTGTAAAGTTGTAAATTGTGATTTGTAGGTCGATTTTGTTTAAAAGCAGTTGTCGGTTTCCAGTTAAAAGGAATTTTTAAGCGATGGGTGCCATTTACCTCGAGTAGAAGGGGTGGGTGTGACATCTTTTTAGTATCGGAAACTGTAGGTTGAGATATCCCGGGTTTGGTAGAGATCACGGGTTGTGATCCGAGCCTAAAGCTTAGAGTCGTGTCTAGACTTAGAGGGTTTAGTAGTGATTAGACAGAAAGTTAAGGGCCCGATAGAAGTATTTAGAGTCTCCAGTCGGGTTAAAACCTAAGTTGCATATTGGGATTGAGGGTCGATAGTAGGTTTTGACATTTGAGACAAAGAGGTGAGCGAGTGTCTTGTGATCGGGGATCATGTGTTGAGATATTTGTCGAATTGTTTTTATCAAAATGAGTTGACTTGAAGATGCCAAAGAAGTGTGTTTGGCGTGTTGTTTTGATGGCGATACATAGTGATTTCATGATGTGATTATTTACTATTGAAGCGGTTGTAGCAAGAGAAGCAGGGGTCTTGGAACAAGTAAGTGAAATTCGATGATATCGGATGGATAAATGCTAAGAAATTTCGAGGACCGAAATTTTTAAGGGGAAGGATTGTAATACTCTGAGCGCAGTGGATAGCTGTTAGAAAATATACTCGGTATTACTATAGTGGTAGTAAGATTTTTTTCTACAGATTAATCTTGTTGAGAAACCCCAAGTGAAAAAGAATAAGGACCTAAGTGTAAAAGTTTTTAAAAAGATTTTTGGGTTAAAGAATAAATGAAAAGGATGGACATGAAATGTTTATGGAAACCGAGGACTGAAAGGTAAGATGGGAGGGATCTTTTTGAAAATGTTGTTTTATAATCCAGGGATCATTGAATAATTTGAAAGGACCTTTTTGAGAATACTATTTCATAATTCAGGGATCATTGGTGAGTTTTTCAGGGACTGTTTTTGTAAGAAATTATATTTTTGAGGGACTAAATGTGAATTTCGGCTGAAAAACTTAAGTTGGAGAAAACTCTAGATTTTGATGGTTCATCTTCTTCTCCACTTCATCTGCTTTACTGATAACCCGAGAAGAAATGAAGAAATGGGAAGAAATTGGAGGTTTTAAGGAGAGGGACTTGGAGATCGTCGGAGGGAGCTCACGGGAGATATGGTTTTTAATTGGTAAGAAGCTTTTCTTGGTGTATTTTTTTGATGAATGAGTGTATGTATGCATGTATATATGTGTATTTGATGGATTTGATGAAAAATAATTATGGATTTGAGTAGGGAAAAAAACATGTTTAATGATTATAGATGATTGTTACTTCGATTTGTGTTGAAAAAAATCATTGTATTTATGATGAATCTAGCTTGAATGGAGGATGAGATTTTTCGGTTTCTATGTAGCAATTACTTGTAGCACCGAGATTAGGGTTTGGTTTGATTAATTAAGTTGATGATGATGATGATTAAGGTGTTAATGATGATGGTTAGATTGAATTGGTTGGGTTTAACCAAATTGAAATGGGTTGAGTTGAATTGGTTTGGTTGAGTTGGGTTTGATCAAATCAAGTTGAGATGGTTTGGGTTTGGTTCAATTGATTTGGGTTAAGGATTTTTTGGACTGAACCAAGTTGGTTCAATGGATTTTTGAATAAGAATTGAGTTTGGTTCAGTGAATTTGAGTTTGGTTCAATGGAATTGAGGTTGGTTCGAGGTTGGTTCATAATGGTCAGCCCAAATTGAGTTGAGCTTAATTGTAATTGGAGACCAATTTGGTTATACAATGTCGAGTTTGAACCGATTGGAGTGAGTGGGCCAATTAGAGAGTCGATTTATTGATTTCTTGTATTTTCTATTGGGATAAATTATGTTTTTAGTTGTCGTATTTATTTATTTTTTTATTATGTTATCCTACTAGGTGTTGATTAGGCTTGGGAGGAGTTCCGGGTCTATGAAGGAACCCAAGGACACCGGAGTGAGTTGGTAGTGGCTATTATTTTAAATAATTGATTAATTATTATTATTTTTGAAATAATTGTTTAATGGCTAGTATTTTTGGAAATAAATGTTTAAGTATTTCATTTTTATCATGTTTGATTCCATATATAGTTGAAATATACGTATATTTGTTTGCCATTGATGTTCATGATAACCCGTATTGATACATTCGTTTTTGTATAATTATACGTATTTGTGAATAGTAAAAAAATACATGTATATGTGATTTAATTATTCGGTTCATGTATTTATTTTTTTGATGGGTATATATGCTTTTGATTTGGAGTGATTTGCGAAACCATGTGAGCATATTAAAAGATGTTTTATCGGCATTGTTAATAGAATTGGTTTTCATTCCCCGGTATAGGAATGGTATCGTGGATCCGGGCTTTACCTGGTATTATGCATTATTATACGTTTTGGCGTTGGCTTTGTGGAAAAATAATGTTTATTTCCGTGATGTGAATACTTGTCCTGGAAAAGGATCATGTGTTATGATTTATACAGATGGTATTATTCTTGTATTTACTTGATGGTTTTTGATGGTGACGGGCTAAGGGCCCGACTCTGCGATAGTGGGTCCCCACGGGCCAGCCCTTTTAGAGGTGGCGTGGTGGACTCGGGTATTGATTACTACGAGGGCCGGTTCGGTGGGAGTGTAGAGCCCACGACTCGGATATTCATCGAGTGGCCGGGGTCACCGACCGCTGAACCGATGGGTCAACGTTAGGACATGAGTTCCTTGACGGCTCGAACCTCAGCTGCCCACGGCGAGGGTTTAGAGAGTTTTCTAGACCATGTTATCTTTCGGGTGAGTGTTGGGTATTGATGTATTTTGAATTTGAGATTTATGTTATTTTTGAATTGTGATGAGGCGTCTCTCACAAAAAAATTGTGTTTTCTCGAGAAAAATCAAATTGATGTTGATTTATGTTGAATTTATGTTTCAAGAGTTCTTTAAAGATGTATTTTTGCTAGAATTCGGTATTTTTGGAAAAAAATTGGAAAAATTATTTGAAGCGATTGGTATTTATATATTTTATATATCATTTGTATTTAAGTATTTGAAATTATTAAGCCACTACTGACCAACCTGAATGTCTTTGTAGTCGCAGGAGCGGGACCCTTGATTGCTCGATTGAGTATAGCGCTAGTCGGGGTCGAGTCCAGGGATTGCAGTGGGTCCCCCTTCCTTTCTTTCTATTTATTGGTGTCGTGATCTTGTAAGCGGTTGTACCCGCAAATTTGAGTTATTAGTATTCATGGTATTTATGTATTTGAACCCCTGTAGTTGGTGTAAAGTTGTAAATTGTGATTTGTAGGTCCGATTTTGTTTTTAAAAGCAGGTGTCGGTTTCAGCTAAAAGGGAATTTTTAAGCGATGGGTCTCCACATTTACCTCGGTAGAAGGGGTGGGTGTGATGACCCGTCCTCTCCCAGCGTCGAGGTTCGGTCCGGCCTCGAACTTCGAACATAGAACTTCCTCGAACCTACCGGGTTCAGTACAAAGTTTGCTAGGTCCTTTAATTACATCTCATACTCGCATCGGATCTGCTACCCTGGTTCAATCGCATGAACTCCCGCCTTTTTCGGGTCTCTATGGAAAGCGGGTGTAGTACTCCCTCGTCAAACTCCCTCCGAAAAATCGACCAACTCAAAACAACACGGGAACGACCTTCGGGACTTTTCCCACCAAACTCCGGCTCGCCCTCGAGTAACCTCGTAGCAACCTTGAGCCTCGTGTCTTCTTCTAGAACCATGTCGTCGAAAGTAGCTATCACCCGCTTTAGCCACTCTTTGGCAACCATGGCATCGCTCGTGCCATCAAAAGAACTCGCAGCCCTAACTGCCGGGCTTCCTTCGAGGAGCTTAGACAAGAACAAACTCGGGTCGGACCCTCACTGCCCCTCTGCAGGGACTAGGGGAACCGATCTGCATTCGGGGTGGTCTTGAAGCGTGTGGTGCTGCGAGTCAGTACATCCTCTCCATACATGCTCCAAAAGCTCATGAAGTCTCTGAACTCCCGATAGGGTCGGTCGCCTATCCCGATTGTCCCAATAGGCTCGAAAGCCTCGCATCGCCTCTGCGGACGGAGCTAACTCGGGCACTCGGGGTCCGGGGCACGGGCTCGGTACTCTAGGAGCATCGCAGCCGACGCTACGGCAGTGCATGCCTAGAATTGGCCTCCCCGCCTAGGCGGCGAAGGAGAGGACGGTGGAGATGGCACTCCCCGCCGTCCACCTCTAGGCGGTGCGATGAGTAGGCTCAGCAGCAGGAGCAATCTGCTCACTCGCGTGTCTGCGGGCGTTAGTACTCGGCATTTTTTTACTCGAAAAAAAGACACCAAAACAACTTTCAAAATCAATTCCTATATGCAACAATGCTACATGCTCAACTCTAACTGGATCCACTAGTTACTACAGAAGACAGTCGAAGACAAGAACAAGTTACGACTATTAGTCTAAACCAATAGCTCTGATACCAATAAAATTGTCACGCCCCGACCCGCGGGCCCACGAGACGCGACAATCGCCGCAGCAATCCCGAGGAGGGATACCCCGCCACTCAACCCTCAGGATGCCGCAAGGCTAATCAACACACCTGGAATTCAACAATATACATATCGCAGATATAGAACAGAAAAAAACAATGTTACACAACGACAGTAACAACAACAACAACAACAACAACAACAACAACAACAACAATAGGATACAGAAAATATAGAGGTTCACAAAATACACAGGGAAACAACCCTAACAACAGTAGGAAATGGTAATACACAGAAGTTTAAGAGTATTTAAATACTAAACCATGCAACAAGTTTTCTACACACTAGTGGATCCATAGGTCTTATAACATGTTCCATGACAACAACAACATACATGAACTGAAGGAAATACAACAGATGATAGAATAGTAGTAAATGCCCAGTACGCTGCCACACGGTCACACCTACTACCTGCAACAGTCTGGGAGGAAGAAAGAGGGATGAGTAACTCAAGTTACTCAGTGAGGGGAGGTTAGCACAACCTTAGCAGAAAAATACACCAACAGCAAAAATAATAATAATGAATCATCAAAATAAATGCTTTACCAAAGTGATACAAGTTTAGAAACATTATTACATATAATAGAAGCCTTCAAGAGAATTAAAAACATAATAATACCAAGAAAACTCTTTTTACCCCAACTAGGGTTTACAACACAAAAATCATAAAGCATGGTTTTAAATACAAGTAAAACAACAAAATATCATGGGTTTGAAATAAATAAACACAATACCCAACACTCACCCAACATAACATGGTCTAGAAAACTCTCTAAACCTTCGCCGTGGCCATGGCTAGGTTCAGAGCCGCCAAGGTACTCATGCCCTTGACGTTGACCCATCAGTTCACCGGTTGGTGACTCCGGCTACCCGATGAATATCCAGTCAGGGCTCTACACTCCCACCTGAACTGGCCCTCGTAGTAATCAGCCGGTCGACACGCCACCTCAATAGGCTGGCCGTGAAGACCGCCTACTGCAGTAGGATATCACCAAAACAATCACCACAATAAAATACAACTCCACTCGGAGTACAATATCCATCCATGATCATAAATCAAGAATACCTCGGCCATTTGCACGAGGACAAGATAAACACATAAGCAAAGCCCAAACTTTTAACACAAAATAATTTGCAAGTCCCAACACAAGCAACAACATGGAAATCCTTTTCCTTTCAACAATCCAAAATTTGCTTCAAGCCTAGGATTTCACCAAATCAAAGATTTCCATAACAAAACTCAAGTTTCAAACAAAATAAAGATTTCACAAACTCATGGATACATATATCAATCACAATTTCCACGATAACAAAACAAAAGCCAAAAGAGACATCCAAGATTTGCCTCAACAATAATTATCATTCACCAAATTACCAAACAAGTATAAATCAATAAAACTTACTTAAAACATGAAATGCATATATATATATATATATATAGCTATTGGCATTCTTCTAATAAAAGCTATGCTAAATAATTCCACTCACGGGATCGGCAATTTATCTTCCTCGTAAAGCTACTCCTCGGCTAAGCCTTTGCCTCGAGCCAAGACTTCTTCTCCTTGCCAAAGCATAACAAAAATACAACAAAAATTTAGCAAAAAAACAAACAAACAAGAAAAAAAACCCTAAGTTTTTCTAACAAACCACCCTAATTCGATCCTAAGATTAGCTCAAAACTAGGTTTAAAGGTTACCAATGAATTCCTAGGGGTTTTTAGCTTCAATCTAATCTAAAGAAATCAAAAGAAACAACTAAAGATTGCCGGTGCTACAGTAAATTCGACCTTGCTACAGTAAAACCGAGCCCTATACTATGGTTTTTCTCCCAATTTACAACTCTAAATCACAAATTTTTCTTCTACAACATTCTCACACAAGATCAACAATTCAATGGCTTCAATTTAAACCTATAAACATGCAAATCCATGGAGAAATTCTAGGTTTTTGAAAAAAAACTAAAAACAAGGAAAAATACAAGAATAAATACGGTATAAAACCATAAATCTATGCTTACCAAGCTCAATGGTGAAGGAGGAAGAGATAGGATGCTTGGTTCGCCGGAAAACTTCGCCGGAAAAAAAATAAGAAAATGGGAAGGTTCGGCCAAGACAAGGAAAGAAGAAGAGAAGAAGAAAAGAAGAAGAAGAAATGTTTTTAAGGGAAAAATTTTTCGAGGCTGCTACAGATAACGGGCTACTACAGTACCAGGCCTCTATTAAACCAGGCTTCTACAAGAACAAGTCGCTACAGAACCGGTTTGCTACTGAGGATCAGTGCACTACTGATGCAGTAACGGGCTGAAAATCTATAGAAATGGGCTATAGTAATCTACAGTAAACACTGGGTATAACATTTTTCGTGACAAATTTCAAAATTTCTTGTTTTTAAACTAAATTTAAATAATGTTACTAATATTAACATACATTATCAATGACAATTTGAATTATGTATCTTAATTTATTTTTTTGTGACACATAGGTTCATCACCAAAATATAAGTAATAATGACATTATAATATTGTCACAAATAAATATCGCATTACTTGACGATATTGGATAATGTCACTATTTGTTACTAAATTTAATGACATTAATCATCTCTCACTAATAATTTTTTTTCATAGTCAAATGTTAAATATTGAAAGATAAAAATACTAAATGACATAAACATTCTTTTATGCTTTACAATTAATTTCAGAAAAAAAATATAACAAAGTTATTTGCATAAATTGACATAGATATGAGTAAGGACATAACAATAAATTTTTTTAGGTGGGTCACGCTGAAATGTTAATAAACCAAACAACAATTTTTCTTTTTGTAAATATTTTTTTATAAAATATAATTTTTCACTATCATGCATACCAATTTGTCGAGATGTAAAGCAAATAATAGACTTTTTCCAAATATTTTTTTCTAAAAATCATATTTTTTTACACAATATAAATATCTTTTGCAAGTACTTGAGAAAAGCAAAAACAATATATTTTTTTGCAAAAAGAATATAAATTTTTTTCATGTTATATAAGCCAATTTAATACCTAGGGGCAAGGGATTAAAAATTTTGCAAATATTTTTTTCCTAAAAAAATATAATTTTTTTAAACTATATTTATCAATTTATACATTGTTTATTTTTCATTGTGAAGATAGGGTTGTAGCATCCCCATATTAGTTTTATTTCATATTGATTTATTTTTAAATTATATTCAAATAACTCTCTTTATCTCTTTTTGAATTTTTATTTTTTTAAAGATTTTTATTAGAGATATTTTACATTAACACCTTCATATATATTATAATTTATTTTTATTAATAAGGACTAAATTATAAAAAGGCCTTTTATATTATTGAAGTAATTTTTATATAAATATTAAAGAAGTTTTTTTATAACTACAAGTACTAATTTAAAAATTCAAATTTCATTGGTTTTAAATTTGTTAAAAAAATTTTTAAAAAAATTATTGGGAAATATATTTAAACGGTAATTTAAAATTCAAGTTTCATTGGTTTAAATTTGTTAATAATTTTTTTAAAATATTATTGCGAATTTAATTAAAAAAAATATAAAAATATGTTAGTTTTTATATAGAATTTGAAAAGATTTTCATTCAATATAAAGATATATCCTATAAAATTTTTTAAATAATTTTAATTTATCTAAATTTAGTTTAAATTTGTTAATACTTTTTAAAAAAATTTATTGCGAATTTAATTATAAAAATAAAAATATTTTAGTTTTTATATAGACTTTGAACAGATTTTCATTCAATAAAAAGATATATCCTATAAAAATTTCTAAATAATTTTAATTTATCTAAATTTAGTTTAAATTTTATAATAATTTAAAAACAAAATTCTATATAAATCTCTATCTCAATTTATATTCTTTCTTAATCTTTCTTGCTCTCTCATCGTTGCTAGGGTACATTATATTTCTCTTTCTTAATGTCTATACTACAGTCTATTTTTTATTTTATTGTTACCTCCATCTTAAGACACTTTCAGCTTTTTTTAGTTCTTGATATGTAATGCTTATGTAAGTTCCTACTTCATCAAAGATCTCATGAATCTTTAAGTATTTGTATTAGTGTTCCAATGCACTTAGTTCAGAAATTTTTTATAATTGCTTGATTTGCTTCTAATTTTTATGGGTTTTTGTAGTGATGATGGTTACGTTGGAGAAAAGAATATTTGAATGGGAAAGAGATTGACATCAGCTACAATCATTAGATTAAAGTTTTCTTTTCAAAGGTTTGCTAACAATATTGATTCTTGTGTTTTTTTTTTAATTTATGTATTTTTTAATTATCATTATTTTATAATGAAATTATTGTTATAATTTCTATAGTTGTTTTATTAGCACTTTAAATTGTTAAAGTTTGTCATTAATCAATTAAGTTTTGTTATGACTATCTATTGTGCTTATTATTAATGTTTTGGATGCATATTAACATATATGTATATGTATATATAATTATATTTTGAACTTTACTTTTGTTAATTTACTCTTCTTATAAATTAATATTTATTATTTTAAGAATATTTATTTCAGGTTTTAATGAGGCAAGCTCTCCATCAACAAAACACCATAAACGCGAACGACACAAGATGCATAAAGAATAGTTATCTTATTTTATATGATTTGCTTAAAATTATAAGTTTTTAATGTTATTGAAATTTTACGAAATTGAAATTTGTTAGTCCATAAGGTTAACTATAAATTATGATAATCTTAGTCCATAAGGTTAACTAAAATATGTCACAAATTACAAATACATCATAAAAACATGATTGATTGTGACATTATAAAAATATTACAAATTATATAATATTCAATTAATTGTGACATTACAAAAAAATTAATTTATGGTGTATATTTTTAACAATTATGCATGTCACAAAGTATTAATTTTGTTGTGACATGTATATTTTTGTCATCTTAATTAAATGATCAATGTATTTAATGACGAAAATATTTTTCATTAGTGACGCATTTTCATTATCCCGAAAAAAGACTTTTGTCACTAAATATTACATTTTTTAACAATATATAGTGACGTTTCTATTTAAAATGGTAACAAATATTTTTGTTATTTATTATTTGAAAATCAATGGAATGTCACAAATGATAAAACTTTACCTCATATTTAGTGACAATTCATAACATTTATAGACGGTTTGGCAGCAACATTTAGTGATAAAAATGCACTGTCATTAATGATTATAAAATAGGTAAAAATATGATAATTTTGTCACATAAAAGGTATTATTGTGTAGACGAACTTGTAAATCGTCACGATGAACGCTTTAGCGACGGAGCAAAGGCTGACAAAAATGTGGTAGTGACAACAAAGCGTCACAAAATATTTTTAGTGACAAAAATATATTATTTTATGACATTATCGCATATGTCAATAATTGACAAATTTGTTGTAGTATATCTTTAGTGAGGTGGAAAGGTGACGATTATTATGACGGCGTATTTAACCCCATCAAATATTATACGTGATGAAAATTTAACATTTTGTGATGCTAACTAGTATGGCAGTAATTAATAAATTTGTTGTAGTGAAATTGTCGATCGTCATTGGTCGGGTCGATGGCATCATCCAACCACCACGCGGTCGACTAGTTACCCGGCCATCATCAACGTCATCACCAGCGTTGGCTCGTTGGCCAACCACAAGCCACCCGTATCATTTAGCTATCGTCATGGGCCGGCCATTAGAATAGTACAAAGAGTATTTTGATAATTTTATTATTTTTATCCATTCATATTTTTGTGTTATTCATTGAGCATGGAGCGACTACAAGCAATAATAATGTATTATTACGCTTGTGTTGGAATAATAATGTATTATACTGCTTGTGTTGGACCCACTTGCAAATCAAAATGGAACCTTTGATCCTTTATTCCTAAGATTTGTTTGTTGCATGACTAAATTTTATAATTCTCCATGTTTGTTTTTAAAATAAATCACTCAAAATATATTATAGAAATAACTATAAATATGGTCTATAGATAACGACGTACAATAAAGATAGAGCAAGGATTAAATGAAACCATTAGGCCATCTTCCACTTACAACACAAAACTTTACCTAAATCCTAAATTTTGTTATGCAGTAAATTATACTCTAACCACAAACTCAAATTCTACATATATATATATATATATATTCTCAGAATATTCCTTACACATCCCTTATTATTATTATTATTATTATTATTATTATTATTATTATTATTATTATTCAATCAAAAAATACATAAAATTAATTATTTTTAACAATGATTTAATATTTTGAATACATTAATTACATTGTAGCTGATTTCCCAGAATATTGATATGTTGGTTTAATATAATTAGTTTTTTACATTGCATTAGCTTTTATTAAAGTTATTTAATGATTCTGTTTATTATAGGTGAATGTTTATGTAGTATTATCAATATTATTATGAATGTATTTTGTTTTAAACTCATAGTGCATGTGTCTTTCATTGTTTTTAATATATTTTTAACTATTTATCAAAAATTAATTTCATTAACAATATTATTAATAATTAATTGATTGTGCAAAAAATTAATATTGTAAGTATAAATTGACTACTTATAATTATATTCATGAATTATTAACTTTATAATTTTAATTACAATAATAAAAAAAAAATATTGATTAAAAAAAATATATGTGTGGACCCCAAATTTTTGGACATCATCCACCATCCACAACCCCAAATTTATACCCCAAATCCCAAATTTAGTTATGCTATATTGAATTATACTTCAACCACAAATATTAAATTTTACCCAAAAAAAAAAAAATATTCTCAAAATATTACTTCCACATCCTTCAACAACCACTTCTTTCAACCTCGAATACCTTTGGAAGCTATTTCGATAATTTAGGCTAAAGTGTTGCTAATTTACTAGAATATTAGTTTTAATATAATTAGTTTTTACTCTGTATTAGTTTTTATTAAGGTTATTTTCAATAAAAATTCTAACTATTACTATTTCATAAATTTATCATAAATTAATTTAATTAATAATTTTATTATGAATTAATTAATTAATTGCACACAAATTAATATTGTAGGTATATAATGACAACTTCTAATTATATTTATGAATTCTTAATTTTATAATTTTAATTACAATAATAATAAAAATAAAAATAAATTATTTAAAAGATTAATATTCATGTGGGACCTAAATTTGGGGGCATCATATACCAAATCCCAAATTTGACACCACAAATTTGGGATTTGAGTAGTGCATTGGAGATGGTCTTGACCTCAAACTCTAAATTTGTGATAATATTTCCGAGTGGATTGGAGTTAACCATAACTTTAAATTTGGGATTTGGGGTCATGATCGGGAGATACCTCTTACAAAGACGTCATAATTATCCAACTTTAATCCATGATATAAGTGACACGCATATAAATAAAATAAAATAAAAATGGGAACTTAGTCTTTGCTTGGATGAGGTGAAGGAATGTTTTGTAAGGTAGGGTAGAATAAAGTAAGGTAAAAGAAAATAAAAAAAAGTTTTAAGTGTGGGCCCCACACCTTTTCTTTTTTATTTGATTCATTTATTTTGTATGCATGGCGGTTACGGAAAAGGAAAAGAAAACCCCCTTTTTATTAAATTTTTCTTAATCTTTATATTTTATTAGGTTTTCAAACCCTAGCCGCCATCTTTTTGTTTCTTCCGATATAGTCTCTTGTTTGGACCAAGAAAGAGGGAGAGATCTTGCCTCTTTCTTTTTCTATTTTTCTTTTTAGTGTGTGGTCGCTGGTGAGGGACGGAGATAGCCTGCCAGTCAAAGGTTGTATCATATTGTTGTGAGGTAAGCGTTCTCTTCCTAGATCCGGGGTTAAGTGGTGGAATTTTTTTTTAATCTCCTAGATCTTGTCGTGGCATTGTTTAATGTTTTTATTTAGGGATTAAGTGGTGAATGGATCTCATGATGAAAACTAGCCATTGAATAGTAAATTTTTCTATATTAATTTGCAAATTGTTGTCGCCTATGTTCATGATCAAATTATGTGTTAAAAACATTATTTTTGATTTGAAAAAAAAAAAATAAAATTGTTAGTATTATTTTTGAAATTAGTGTGGAATTAAGTGGTGCTGGCGTCCACTTTAATTAGCACTCACAAATTTAACAAATGTATTTATATATATAGATATATATTAAATTTATTGGATTGGATGGTTGTGTTCATCATTTCCTATATTTTAGAAGCCATGCTTGATTTCAAGGAGTTCAATGTTTGGTGCTTAATAATTAATTGCTACTTGTTTTTCCAATTAGATTGTCATCACCATATTATGATCAGGATAATATCAATGATTTTGTCTTTATATGTCAGCAACTATTCTTGTACAATAGGTGCTTTGTGGCCTGAATGTTAAAAATTTATATATAGGATGGTTAGTTGGAGGGCTTTTTTTCATAAATATTACATATATTTTTTTTAATTACGAAAATATGTAATTTTTAATTTAATTACAAAAGTAGGTAAAACGGTAGACTCTCTACCGTTTTACATGCAAATGAACAAAAACGGTAAACAACTTACCGTTTTTTGTGCAAAAGCATAAATAACGATAAACTGGTTACCGTTTTCATAATATACTTGAACAGTAGAGCTTTGGTGCTCTAACTCTTGCCATTGAGTTGCAGTGAAGGGATACCTATTGCTACAACTACTATTACTACTTCTTCCTCTCCCATTCATCATCATCATCATATCTCTATATCAACTCACTCACTCACTCTCAAAAGAAAGTAGAGAAGAGAAGGAAGTAGTTACAGTAACTAGCAAAGGTTGTCTCTGGTGTTCAAGTGGAAGTAAAAGCATTGAATATGGGACTAAAAGAAATTGGTTCCTTTTTCCAAGTGCATAGGAAAGGTCATTCGGTGAAGAGAGAGAGAGAGAGAGAGAGAGAGAGAGAGAGAGAGGAGAGAGTGTCAGGAATCTTCCGTGTGTTGGTGCATGACCAAATCAAAAATAATCTTGTTTTGAGTTGTTTAAAAAGAAAACAAGGAGGAGGAAGGAGGAGGTGAAGGTGGTGATCGTTGAGTGATGTCTTAAGTCTGTATAAATGTGTTATATATATAATGTCTTTGTGTGTGTGTGTATTATAGTAATGTATTTATTGCTCAAAGCCATTGGCATAAAGCTGGTTGTTTTAAATGGTAATGACTGGCAGAAGTTGCATCTCAAAGCAATTTGCAGAAGACTGATCTTAAGTAGCAGCAGCATTGCTGCCAGACCTACCACAAGACGTAGCTCTCTCTCTCTCTCTCTCTCTCTCTCTCTATAGACTATATATATATATATATATATTGCACTCTATCTCTCTGTGAAATAGGCTGTTGTGCCTCTGCTGCCCTGTTGTCTTCTCCAAACTTTACTACAACTCAATGACAAGAGTTAGAGCACCAAGCTCTATTGTTCAAGATATTATGAAAGCGGTAACCGGTCTACGCTTTTCTATCTTTTACGTGAAAAACCGAAACTGCTTTACTGCTTTTTGTTCATTTGCATGTAAAACGGTACACTCTATACCGTTTTACCTACTTTTGTAATTAAATTAAAAATTACCTATTTTCGTAATTTAAAAAAAATATGTAATATTTATAAAAAAAAAAGCCTAGTTGGAGTGTTGTGTGCTTTATTTAAATTATATGTATATATATATATATATATATATTAAATGGATTTCAAGATTTAGATACTGTGGTTGCTTTGATTCTATAGGGAATAGTGGAGAAGCTGTGTGAGAATAGTTGATATATTCCTGTGTATTTGTAGCATGTTTAACATTTTAATACATTGGAATGTACTCTCAAATATAGGGTGTTCTGTGAAAGCCTAATTTTGTGGTGCTTGTAGTTTCGGTGTTAGCTAGTCAGGTAAGTACACCACATATAAATATGTACATATATGTATATGGAAATTTTTAATTTACGATAAATATCTACGTAATTATTTAATTAACTTGGATTTTACTGTTAAATTATTCAAAGGCTCAGGAATGATTCATGCTACCTTTTTTGATTTTTTCTATTTATTTACTATAGGATTATTATGGTATTATTCTTTGAAATGATGGGTTCCGAATCAGCTTATCTGTTTAATTTATGATTTTTTTTATTTATTGCTTTGGATTGCTGGAAAAGTGTATATATATATTTTGTTTTCCTGATTAATTATGTTTGTTTTAATGCTATTATCTGATTGGGGCTTTTGCAGGTGTACCCCTAAAAAATTTTGAAATTGCATATTTGCCCCTAAATAAAAGTTAATTGAATACATACCCTTGAATAATATACATAATTGCGTATATACCCTTGGGGTTCAAATTAGTTGAAAAATCATCTATTAATAAACAACAAATATATAAAATTACCATTATATCGTTGCGTATATACCCTTGAAAAGTTTTTTTTAAGTTGTATAAGGGTTATTTTGGACCTTTTGTATATCTTAATCCAAGTTATAACCATTATTAATCAAGTTTGATTACCGAAATCTAACAGTAAGGGCATATCCGCAATTACCTATATTTTTCAGGGGTATATATACAATTATGTTTTTTCAGAGGGTAAATATGCAATTATAAAACTTTTGAGGGGTTTATAACCAATTCTCCCTATCTGATTTAATTAATTTTTAAATTGTGTGGAATTTGTTGTTAATTAATAGTTGATTATTTGATATAATTGGATTAATTTTTGTTAGAAAACGGGATCACTAAATTTTAGTGTTATTGTGTTGACGATAATTTTGGACCTGACATATTTTTGTATAGAAATTCATAGTCCCCAATTAACTGTGCAATAACCCTGACTGTGTCGACACGTACTTCTGACATAGAAATTATAGTTTCGCACCATTCCGTCGGTGAAGAATAACGGATTCTGATATTCTGGTTCGGGTCACTGAGGGTAAACTTATGAGTTCTGAAATCTGACTCGGGTCACAGAGTTTAAATTAATGAGTTCTGATGTTTTATTTTAGCACTAGTTGTTTGGGGGACTTATATGCTCGATTCTTTGGTAAATTAAATTCGTTATGGATTATTTCTGGTTTCTGGGTTTCTTTTGATATTATTCTGTTATGTTACATTTTGTATGTTTTTAGAAATCATTGAATTTTTCGTGATCCCGATATTTTTAGTGGTTGCTTACTGGGCTCCCAAGCTCATTAAGTTGTTTTCTCTATCTTTCAGATCAGGAGTAGGGTTGGGTGGTGGACAGCCCAGCGGGGTCGTTGAGCAAGTCGTCTTCTAGTTCTTTATCAAGTTAATAAACTTTCTTTGTTGTGAACTTAGAACTTCCGTCTTATGTTTAATGTCAATTTGGGCATTGTGCCTCTATGTTGTTTTTGAAAGTTAATGTCTTTGTTAAAGGTTGTTTTATCTAGTGTGAGACAGGTTTTGAGGCCTTGCGTGCCTACTTGGTCACGACCTTGTAGGTATGCAGACGTTTGTCAATGCTCCAGGTTCGGGGCGTGACAAATTTAAGTTATACCTTGTTTGGATTAAAGGTAAAGTAAATGGAGATTATCAAACCTTCTGGTGTTTGGATTGAAGGTAGTAGAAGATAAGGTTTATATTAATATTAGTAAAATGCCTCCTAAGTTATAAATAATATTTTATGCTAATTTTACACCTATAATATTATTTTCGTAAATTAAATATTTTTATTTGATAATTTATAATATTTTATTATTATTTTTTCAAAAAAATATCAAAATTCAAAACCAAAACCTAAATTTTTCTATAGGGCATGGATGTAATTATCTAAATTCAGTTAGGTATTTTTGTTTTGAAAAATATTCAACCCTCCAAAACTCCCCGAGGGTTGAAAAAGGGGTTAAATGGAGGTTTTTCAACCCTCCAAAACTCCCCGATTTGGAGGGTTGAAAAAGGGGTTAAATGGAGGTTTTTCAACCCTCCATTTAACCCCAAGTAAGAGGGTTGATCCATAACTCCACTTTACAAAACCTTCATCTACCCTCTCCCAAGCAAGCCTTTAGTAGAGATATATATGTACATGAATTACTATATTTGTTTGTTAATTGGAAGGAACAATATAAGTTGACCACAAATTTGTCTAATTTTGTTCCATGTCATTGTTTCCGATGGAGAAATTGTTATGATTTTCTTGTTAGGATTTTCTTATACAATCAAATTTAAATTTACTTTAAATACAGATAATATAAGTTTTTAATTCAAAAACTATCCGCATTCAAAACAAAATTACTAATAAATTGGTCCAATTTGAATCAAAACCTATCAGCATGCCTAGAAGATATTTCAGAAACTAAATGATCGTAAACAAAACAGTGAATAAATATTATGTTGTACAGTCATATTCTTGTTATTTGATTTTTTTTTTCAATCATTAAAAATTTAAAACTCCTTATTTCTAACTCTCTGGATATATATTTTCTTTACTATATTTATTTTGTGAAATAAAACTTTAATATTAAGTTTTGGTAGTTTTGGATGATTGAATTTTTTTTTTTTCAAGTAAAGCATATATTTTTGTAACCGCACATAAAAGTTAAGAATTATTATTAAAAGTTTTTATGCAATAAAATACAAAAATGAACAAACAACAAATTATAAAATTATGAAAAATAAGCATCATGCAATCAATTCAGGCATGAACATTGAGATGGCAAACAAAGACAGCTTGCCTTGTGAATAATAAAAACAAAGTCATGCTGTCCTCATCTTCAGGTGTCCTGAGTCTTTCCAATGCCTAGTTATACAATGCCTAGTTATACAATCAAAGGATATAAGTTAAAGTATACTTTTTTTTAATCATATAACTAATAACTATAAAACTGTTAAACATTCAAGGATGATTTTCCATGCATAATTGTTTTCATTACTACAAATGGGCTCACATTTATCATCTATTAATTATTGGGAATTTTTTTAAATATTTGAAATTTTTAAAACTTCAATGTTTTTATTTAATTTCTCTTCTCATTTGAAACTTGAAAGCTGCTTACATATCTCTATAAAGTAAAAGTGAGTAATTACTATATCTCTTTATAAAAATCATATATACTCATAAAACATTTTTAATAGTTTTTTATTAGTTTATATATATTAATAATTTTTTTTATACTAACCAACAAACATCTCCATTTAAAGTTAAAATCAGTAAAGTCACTATAGATGTGAAACGGCAAGAGATCCGATATTAATTGGCCAAGCAACCATTAGTATATACATTTATAATTATAAATCAATTTAATTTAAAATAATATAAATAATAGAGTGATTTTTTTTTCTCTCATCCTATTTAATAAAGAGGAGAAGGTAAATGACACTTAAAGTTTTTATATAAAAATTTTTAATTGCTTTTTAGTAAAAAGCATATAATTAAATAAGAATAAATTATAATATATATAAATATATAAGTAAATATCATATTTTTTTCTAGACATATAAATAATTTCCTATTTTCCCAGGTATGGAAACAGAAAAACCTATTATCTGAGATATCATTTATTAAAACAAACTCAAATTTTATCTCATTAAAATAGTATTTTTTAATTCCAAATATCATTAAAAAAACAATAGGTACCACTAAAAAATTAAAATCATTAAATCAAAAGAAAAGCTGCTTTGTCCAAAAGGAGCTTTTGACAAATTGTTGCACAACCCAAAAGTACTTATAAATAATAAATATAATAATAAATTAAAAAAAAGTACTTTTGGACCAGTGAATAATTAAAACTAAAAATAGGACGAGAAAAAAGTTATGTAAAAAAAATAAGATAAAAGAATATTATAAAAAAAGACAAGAGACATGTTGAAGCATGTGAATAATACACAGGCCTGAATGCACAAAGCACATTAAATAGATTCTCAAGGGGGATGATATGGAGCCCATTTTTGCCCAAATTCACTACAAAAAACTCTTTGTTCCAACTCACAGACATGACACATCCCTCCTCCTGCTCTCCCTCTATTCATTATTAATATTTATATTCTTCTTTCTGCTTCATTTTATTATCTATAATTTTTTCTTATAAAAAATACAAATAAAAGATTCCATTCTAACTTTCTAATTATAGTAACTATAGATTACATGGTAACAAGAAGAAAATTTAATAATTAAAAAATCACCAAATTAATAAAATAATATATATATATATTTATCTTTTGATTTTTCAAAAGGCAAGATAAAAAAACCCCAGCGTATCAAAAGCACCGCAATCCGCGTCAACAGATAAGGACGGCCTCGTTACCCGTTCCCATTTCCCACCAAAACTTCATATGATAATAGTTATATAAATAAATAAATAAATAAAATAATCCTTCAAATTACAAATAATAATAATATTATTATTATTAAAAATAAAAATTTATAATTTATTTCGTGACCTTCTCATGTCTCGTCTCTAATTTTAACAAAATACGTCGCCCCACAAAGAATGTTTCACATGACTTAAAATTTATTAACTCAGACCAGAGAGCCGTATCATATATATTTTCAGTAAATATTTCATGAACCCAAACGATTAAATTATTACCATTTTCTCATTTTTGGAGTAATTATATAGTCCAAAGACAACATTAATTAAAAAAAATAGAAGAATTTAAAATAAATTGATTAAGAAAATTAAAATTACAAATAATGTATATAATATATATACTAAGAAAAAACAAAAATAATTTCTTCTTTTAAATCCCAAAAAAATAGAATCACATGTAAAAATGAACACCTCTCTACTTCTCGTCGTCGTCGTCGTCGTCGTCGTCGCCGGCGAGGGTTTCTTCTTGAAAACGATCTCCGTATCAAGGCCGAAACCATCAACCCTCACGAACCCCTAACAACCTCCATCCTCTTGAACAGCATCACAACCCCATCAATCCCGGAGAGATCGTTGGCCGAGTACTTGTCGCCCTTGTGCTTGATCGTCACATGGAGCACGCACACGCCGCCGGGCCGGAGCGTGCGCTCGATCTCGGCGGCGAATCGATCGGGGTAGAGCGCGTGGTCGAAAACATTTGAGAATTCGAAATCGAAGGAGTCGTCAGGGAAGGGCTGGGAATGGAAATCGCCGGCGACGACGAGGGGAGGATTAGGGACGAGATCCATGCCGATGGTGGAGACGACGCCGATGGCGCGAAGGGCGGCGACCTCTTGGCCCATGCGAGCGCCGATGCAGAGTGCTTTTGGAGGAGTTGGAGAGAAGCGATTGGGATTTGAGATCGGAGAAGAAGAGGGAGAAGACGCGGACCTTGCGATCCCAATCGCGGGTAGTCCAGACGCGGCGGAGGTGAGGGTTGAGGGTCTTGTTGAGCTGGTGCTTGATGTAGGCGTCGTAGGAGGTGTAGCCTGGCCGGATCTTGAGGGAGGGGGAGAACGCCGGCGAGGTGGTGAGCTTGCCGGGGGTGCGGAGAATGAAGAGGAGGATGAGGAAGAGAGGGAGGAGAAGGAGGAGAGGTTTGATAAGGGGTTTCATTGGTTTGGAAGTCATAGGGGTAGGATGGGAATTTCAGGGGGTGAGCTCACCGCCGGTGGTCACCGCCCTGGACAGAGAGAGAGAGGAGGGAGGGAGGAAGACGGTTGGCAGTGGAGGAGAGATGGAATGATGATGGTGGTCATGGAAGTATATTTATTTATTTATTTATTTATTTATATATATATATATATATATATTTGGGGTTTTTGAAAATTGAAAATATGGGAGATAAATGGGTAATGAAATATTTGCTATGTTATATTAAGCTATTTTTTAATTTAGAAATAAATTAAAAAAGGGGGTTTTTTTATTAATTTAGTTTTTTTTTTAAGTTGTATTTTTGGGTATTAATTTATTGAGGTTTATGTTTGTTACAAATTAAATTAGATGTGTTTGTTGTTTGGTTTCATTTGTAAAATATTGAAATATTTATAATTATCTTTTGAATTATATAAATTTGTTTTATCGGTGCATGAATTATATTAGGTCTATTTATTTTGATTTTTTTTTTAAACCTAACATGACAGCTATTGCAATAACAAATAAATAAATTTTGAGCCCATACAACGAAAGGACCCTAATGAGTATAGGCTGTATAGCTGTAGCTGTACAATCACAAAGCAAAATTCAATATTATTATATCTTGGTTGGCAATGGACTATTTTACCCTCGCTTTTTCATATTTAATTATATAACCCATTAATTTAAATATTAATATAATAATAAAGGGGAATGATAAGTAACAAGAATTATATAATTTAAATAATTATAATTATAATAATAAATTTGAATTATTTAATTTAACCATTTAATTCTAGTAATTAAAGTGAATAATATCACTCACAATATTTTATAAATAAAAAACATTATTTATTATTAAATATAGTTAATTAATTTATACACAAATATAAATTATTTGCATTAGGAGCAATTTTATTCTATATCCTCTTTATATTTTTCTTATTTCCAATCTAAATCCTTCCCATTTTTCTCTTCATAATTTTTTACTTTTTAAATCCAAAATAAATATGAGAAATAAGATATGTCTAGTTATGATAGTTATATATTCTGAAAAAGTAAAATAAGATAATCTAATTTTTTCTTTGAAAATATTATGTCATGTGTCAATATTGGTAATGTACCCGGGTTCAATACATGGGTTAAAAATTTGAATACCTTTCTCATAAATAATTTAAATAATGATTTATTTATTTTATTAGAAAAAAAACTGAATATTATGTTTCCAAAAAAACATAATGCATCTAATGAAAGCAAGAGATACGAGTTTTATTTACCAAGATTTAATTTTAAAGATAATGGTGGAAAATTAAATATTGAAAGTCAAATGTGATCCCACATGCAGTCACGTGACAGCGTGGGAATTTTGGGATGCACTAGCCTAGTGGCTAGTGGTGTTTTCTTGTCCTGCTCAATCTCTGCATAAAAGCTTCCCAACGAAATTTATTTGTCGTTCTTCTTTTGGACGTCTTTGTACTAATTCATTTTTCAAAAAACACAGCCATAGCATTGTTATGTTTAAATTAAAAAAAAAAATATTAATTAGTCCCTACAACACTACAATGTTATAAACTTCCCTGAATTTTTTTTAATCTCTATTATTTAAGTAACTTTTTAATAATACTAAAATTCATCTCTCTTCTACTTTTTTTTTTTTAAGTATAAACAGGCCACATAAAAATACATATGAGTATAAACATATGTCATAATATGAACTCTACGATATATGTTCTCTTCGTTTATGTGAGTTAGGATTTGAATCCCATCTTCTAAACAGGATTTTGAAAACATAGCCATAACATTGTTATATTTAAATCAAAAGATAAAATATTAATTAGTCCCCACAACATTACAACTTTCCTAAAAAATATATTTTCTTTTTAATCCTCACTAATTCAGTAATTTTCTAATAATATTAAAATTTATTTCTTTAATTTTTTTTTTATAAATGTGGACAAGCCACATATAAAAAACAAGCACACGTAAAAAACCAATGTTTTTAAAACCGGACCGGACCGGCCCATAGCCCGGTCTGGTTTTAGAATAATTGTTGACCAAATTTTGAACCGGTCAAACCCGGCCAAACCCGGTGAACTGCCGGGTCGGACTCAAAAGCCCTGATGGAACCCCGGTTTTCAATTTTTTTTGTTTTTGTTTTTGTTTTTTGGTTTTGTTTTATTTTGTTTTTTGTTTTTTGTTTTTTTTTTGTAAGAAAGGACTTAGGGCATGAATTGGTTCTTTTTTTTTTCTTGATTTCATAATGCTCTTTGAGTCTTGATTTGTCAAAAATATTGTTTGGATTCTTAGAACTTTGGAGTTTGGAGGTATGAGAAAATAAACAAAAGAAGAAACTTGTAAATTGTTTAAGAGGTATAGATCATTTAAGACTTTTTTTATTTTATACTTTTATTTTAATTGTAATGATGATAAAAAATGAGAATTAAATTAAGCATACGTAGTTCTAGCTTTGTTTTGAATTTTTTTTTGTTCATGCCTTGTCTCATCCTCACATAATTAATAATTTAATTAGTGATTTAACTTATGTAGTGATTATCATCCATTTATGATTAATAGATTAAAAAATAATAAGTTTAGGGAATTGTATTTGTTGCTTTATCTAGATTAGTTATTTGAATCTATTAAAAACATGATAAAGTTTGTTATAATATATATATATATATATATTATTTATGACGTCATCAGAATGGGTCATTCGGTCAAACCGACTGACCTGTGACCCAAATATGGTACTAATTCACTATCCGATCCGGTTTTAAAAACATTGTAAAAAACTAAGCTCTACGACACTTGTGCATTACATCTGCGTGAGTTAGAATTTGACATAACTTTTCAGTGAGATGAACCACTTATAATGTAAATAGACTAAATGGTGGTTGACCTTATTTTGTATCTGTGCACATGCTCTCCTCAAATAGACACTATTGCATAGGCACACCACTGACGATAATCTTACCTTTCTTGCTTCTGCTAACAGGCTTAATGGTGGATGGGACTATCTCCTCTTCATGCCAACGAATAAGCAAGGACGTGGGTTATAATTTTGTATGAATTTGGATTTAAAACTAAGTGATTTGAAAAATTAAACGAGGCGTTGGAAGAATTACTTTTCTCTTAAATTAATTATGAATTATAAACAAATGTAGTAATGTATATTTATGTGATTTAAGATAAGAAAAAAAAATAGTAGACCTAAGGTGTGAGAACATAGCAGAGGTCGGAGCTGTGATTTTTTCTCAATTTTTTTTAAATCAGACCTGCAAATATTAAATCATCTAATAAAATAATCATAAATATTGGTATTTTATAATTAAGAGGATATATATAATGCATAAAGCATGATTTACATGTCGGTGATTTTTAAAATTAACTGTTGGGTTTCTGTTAGCAAATTTAATAATTAGTTAGATTTGATTAGTATCTATCAAGGTTTTTAGATCCGGATCGGCCATCGACCCGGAGAAAGGTAGGGGTTAGGGGTTCAAGTTGAACCGGGGTCAATAATTTTTATTAAAAATAATATAATTTTTAGTTATATATAATTAAAAAAATTAAATATTGAAGAATAAAAAATAAAAAAAATAAAAACATGTTTTTTAAAAATTTAAGAGTATTTTATATAAATTAATATTGAAGTACGCCACATTAAAAATGTAAAATACACCCAATAACATAATAATAAACTAATACAAAATTAATTAAGAAGCATTAAAATATTTACAAGGAAATACACAACTAAAAAATTCATTAAAAAATTAAAATAAAAATATTCCCTTGGTCTCTCCCTTCCATAGTTTTATAATTTTACATTATAACTCACAAACATTAATATATTATAAAAATAAAATAAGAATTAAAAAAAAAAAATTGGTGCAAACCCGGGTTGATGACCCGACCGGGTCACCGGGTCACCGGTTCGATCGATCCGATTTTATATATTGAACCGGACCGGTTTTAAGGCCGGGTCCGGGTCAACCCGGTCCGACCGCCCGGTCCGGTCCGGGTCTGAAAACACTGGTATCTATCATATCTTTTATGTTTTAATAATATTGTTTTAGTTGTTACGATCTGTTATCTGTTACAACAAATTAGATTTATTTTATCATTTGTATAGATTAAAAACTTTGTGAGTAATAAAGATTGATAGTTTTTTTAGGCTCTTTCTTGAATATCATTTGGTATCAGAGAGTCTACGATCTAGTTTTCCAAACATCAAAACAACCATCAATGGCCAATGATAATTTTGTTCAACTTTCAATCCCACGATTTGATGGTCATTACGACCATTAGAGTATGCTCATGGAGAATTTTCTTCGGTCCAAAGAATATTGGACAGTGGTGGAGTCTGGAGTTTTAATGCTACCAGAAGGTGCAACTGATGCACAGAAAGCTGAGCATGATTGCTTGCGGTTGAAAGATTTAAAAGCAAAGAACTATCTTTTCCAAGCGATTGATCGGGCTGTTTTGGAGACTATCCTATGTATAGATACATCAAAGCAAATTTGGGATTCACTGAAGAAGAAGTATCAAGGGAATGCGAGGGCTCGACGGCAACAACTGCAAAGTCTCAGAGCTGAATTCGAGACTTTACAAATGAAACTAGAGGAATCTGTTTCAAAATACTTCTCCAGGACAATGGTTATAGCAAATAAGCTCCGAATTCATGGTGAAAAAAATGAAGGACGTCACTATAATTGAAAAAGTTCTAAGGTCTATGACAACAAGGTATAACTATATTGTCACTGCCATTGAAGAATCTCATGATCTTGATGAAATGACCTTAGATGAACTTCAAAATTCACTGCAAATACATGAGCAAAAAGTTATGAAACAGGAGAAGGAGGAGCAGTTGTTGCAGGCACAAATGCAGCCTTTACAAGTTACAACAAAGCCTGGTGCAAGAAGCTTTCAAACTTGGAAGGGGAAAGGAGCCGAGAAGGTGGACGAAGGACAAAAGAAGCTGCAATTTCAAGACAAGGAGAAAGTATTAAAGGAAAATCAAAGGCTCATATCCAGTGTTTCAAGTGTCATCGATATGGACACTACAAATCTGAATGCAAGGCACGATTTTATAGGCAAGTGAAGTCCAATTTTGCTGAGCAAAGAGAAAAGGAGGAAGCAGAAGTTTCTTTACTAATGGTGTGTCATAACAAGGAAGCAAATGCCAAGGATTTATGGTATCTTGATACGGGATGCAGTAATCATATGTGTGGTGATCGCGAGGTATTTTTTCTCGAAAGCTAGATGACGCTTTTTTCCGATCATCGTTAAATTTGGTGACAATTCACTTGTAGCAGCCAAAGGAAAAGGAAAAAGTGAAAAATTCGCACCAAGGTTGGTCAAAAATCGATGATATTTATGATGTGCTCTTTTGTCCCGGATTTGAAGACAAATCGCTTAGTGTAGGGGCAGTCGCAAGAAAAAGGTTTTGAAGTTGTGATAAAGGATGGTGTTCGTCAAATCAAAAATTCAAGTCTTGATTTGATAGCAAGTGCTCCAATGACTAGGAACAGGATGTTTCCTTTGCATTTGCAGAATATAAAGCTCACTTGTTTGATCGCTAGCAACAAGAGTTGGCTTGGTTGTGGCATTATAGATACTCGCCATTTGCACTTTGGAGGCCCTACTGAAAATTGCAACATAAACATTTGGTAAAAAGGGTTACCATCAATTGATTTGCCAATGTAAGCTCGTGAGGGACCGCGATTCTCGTGAAACAACACGGAGAATCTTTTCCTAAAACTAGTCACTGGAGAGCACAACATATTCTGGAATTGATCCACACAGATATTTGTGGACCTATCACTCCAACATCTAATGCGGGAAAGAGGTATTTCATCTTGTTTGTTGATGATTACAGCAGAAAGACATGGATTTATTTTTTACTGGACCAAGTCGACGCATTAGATGTGTTAAAAATTCAAGCTAGAGGTCGAGAAAGAAACCGCGTAACTATTCAGATGATTAGGTCTGATAGCGGTGGAGAATTTACTTCCCAGCAGTTCATCAATTTTTGTGAGGATCATGGGATCAAGAGGCGACTAATGACCCATATTCTCCAGCAAAGAAATGGAGTTTATGAACGAAAAGAATCGAGCGCTCTTGGTTTGGTTAGAAGTGTTTTGAAGAGGAGTGGCATGCCAAGAACATTCGGCCCGAAGTCAGCGGCTTGGTGCATTCATGTGATGAGCAAAAGTCCAACCAGTGCTGTAGAAAGAACACTTGAAGAACTATGGAATGGAAAGGTACCTGTAGTTCATTATTTCCGGTATTTGGTTGTATTGCTTATTCACTAATCCCTCGAACAAAGAAGAACCAAGCTTGATGACAAGGCATCAAGTGTGTTCTGCTAGGAGTGAGTGAAGAATCTAAAAGCTTATAAATTATATAATCTCGCTTTCAAAGAAAAATCATTATCGCTAGGATGTGTTTTTCAAAGAAACCGAAGTTTTTGGCCTTGGAATTCTCCACAAGAACAGCACAGAGAATCAATTGTAGTCATTGATGATGATGATGGTTTAGAGGAAACTGTTTTTGAGACACCAGTAACGTCCAACACATCACAACATTCAACACAAGATCAATCTGGAGGTGAAACAAGTTCAAGACCTCAACGGCAAAGGCGTACACCAGTATGGATGGAGGATATGATGTTACAGGATTGCCTAATACTGAAATTGTCTCACAGTTGGCCCTTTTTGCAGATTGTGATCCAGTTAATTATGAAAGTGCTGTAAAAGAGGAAAAATGACAAATAGCAATGGAAGAAGAGATACGGGCCATAGAGAAGAATAACACGTGGGAGCTAGTGGATTTACCAGATGGTGAAAAAGCTATATGTGTCAAATGGGTTTACAAAACTAAGAGAAAGCCAAATGGAGAAGTAGACAAACATAAGGCTCGACTAGTGGTTAAAGGATACATACAGGAACCTGGAATTGATTATACAGAGGTGTTTGCACTTGTAGTGCGGCTAGATACAGTAAGAACAGCTTTGGTAGTAGCAGCACAAAATGATTGGCCAGTGTATCAACTTGATGTAAAGTCAGCTTTCCTGCATGGTGAACTAAATGAACGGGTATTTGTTGAGCAACCACTTGGTTTTATTGAAGCTGGACAGGAGCATAAGGTCTATAAGCTTAAGAAAGCCCTTTATGGATTGAACAAGCTCCTAGAGCTTGGTATTGTCGGATTGATACATATTTTTTGAAGGAAGGCTTTATTAGATGTCCATATGAACACACTCTCTATGTTAAGCAAGTTGATGGGAAGATATTGATAGTATGTTTATACGTGGACGATCTGCTCTATACTAGTGATGATATTGATTTGTTGAAACAATTTAAATTATCCATGAAGTTGGAATTTGATATGACAGATCTTGGTATGTTACATCATTTCCTAGGCCTCGAGGTTACACAAACTGGTGATGGCATTTTTGTTTGTTAATAAAAATATGTTGCTGAGATACTTGATAGGTTCAAAATTACAGCATGTAATTCAACAATTACTCCAATGGATAAAGAAACCAAGTTGATGAAAAATCCTGGTGGTCAAGAGGTAAACAGTATTATGTTTAAGCAAATAATTGGAAGTTTGATGTACGTCACAGCTACGAGACCAGATATTATGCACAGTGTAAGTTTGGTTAGTCGTTTCTTGGAAAATCCGCAAGAACAACACTTGATAGCAGCCAAAAAGATCTTAAGGTATTTGAAGGGTACACAGGATTTCAGCATATTTTACAGAAAATGTGTTCAAGGTCAATTAACAGGTTATGTAGACAGTGATTTTGCGGAGGATCCTGATGACAGAAAAAGTACTACTGGTTATATTTTCATGTTTGGCACAGGAGCAATAGCTTGGAGTTCAAAGAAGCAGCCGATCGTGACATTGTCTTCAACAGAAGCAGAGTATGTTGCAGCAACATCAAGTGCCTTCCAAGCTATTTGGTTGCAAAGGATTCTAGCGCATATGAAAGCAGAACAAAAGGAAGCGACTATTCTATATTGTGATAATAGCTCAACCATAAAACTTTCCAAGAATCCAGTGTTTCATGGCAGATCCAAACATATTCATGTCAGGTTTCATTTCTTGAGAGAGCTGGTTGAAAAAGGTGATATAAAGTTGCAGCATTGTAAAACAGAAGAACAATCAGCAAATATATTCACAAAACCCCTCAAAATAGCAGCATTCATGTATCTAAGGAGTAAAATTGGTATCATGAGTGAAAGTGATCTTCAAGACAAGGATGGTGTTTAGCAAAGCTTATTTAAACTGAACAAGTTCAGTTTAAGGGAGGGAATGTTAGCAAATTTAATAATTAGTTAGATTTGATTAGTATCTATCGTATCTTTTATGTTTTAATAATATTGTTTTAGTTGTTACGATCTGTTATCTGTTACAACAGATTAGATTTATTTTATCATTTGTATAGATTAAAAACTTTGTGAGTAATAAAGATTGATAGTTTTTTTAGGCTCCTTCTTGAATATCAGTTTCAGCCTTAGGGCTAGCAGGAATAAATTGGGTTCATCCATATAGAAAAAAAAAACTATGTCAACCGTGGAAGTTTTGAAGGGCAAAATGGAAAACTCATTTATGTGAAGTGTAATGTTAAACATGGATGCTTACTATAGCTTGAAATGTGATGGAGTAATAAGGTAAGGACATTGAGAGAATATAGAGGTAAGAAACCAAGAAGAAGAGGAAAAGAAAAGGGGGTTAAGGTTTGGACAACAAATCGGTGTTGGATTTTACCCAGATTTTGGGTGATGAATCCTTGCAGGTGGCTATCCTAACTTATCCGGTTTGATCTTCTTTTAATCTCTTCTTGATGTCCATGTTATCCATCATAGAATTGATGAGGTGTATGTGTTGTTTGTGAGCATCTTGTTGATGTGCATCTTACCTCATTGTTGTAATCCTCTAGTTATATCTAGAGAGAACACCCTGTTTGTATCCCATTGTTGATGTGGTGAAGCATTTCGAGTGCCTCTAAGGAGTCCAGTAGTTTTTTCGGGTTTCTCATACTAAACCGGTGTTTTGCATTGATCATTTGCATTTGTCGAGTTTTAGAACTTCGTATCTCATTGTAGATTACAAAGAGGGGTTGTTTTCGTATTTGTAAGAGTTGTGTTGTTATTAGAAGTCATCCCCCCACAAGAGGTCGCACAAGGTAGACAGAAAAATGTGTGGGTTATCGAGCGTCCACACAAGGTCTGTAGAATAGTGTGCTGGTTACTACGCCCCACACAGTAATTTGCTACAATACTCTTTGTTGGAGGAATGTTGTGTGTGCAGGATTGCCAGGAAATTCCGACATTAACAAATATGCATGATTTTTTTTTAAAGAATAGTTACATATTAACTCTTTTTTCAAAAATATACAATAAAATTTGTAATCGACGTTTTGATATGAAATAAACGAGTAAATACTAAATAGAAAGCTTAACGTGATTGTGTAACGGTACTATTATCATTAAATAATGATAATAGAAAATTCTATATTGAATTTATGAATATAAATCTCAAATATTTTGATTTTTTTTTAATATATGCCGTCCATTCCAAAAACTAACCCATTGAAACAAATAATATTTTCAGAAAAAGTATAAAAAAATCCTCCCCTTCTCTTATTATTCCATTTCATCTACATTTTATTTTTTATTTTCTAAAAATTAAGCTTAATTTTAATATATATAAAATAATTAAAAACTTATCAATATAGTTAATCGAATCGATATATATATATATATATATAGCTTAAGCAAATAATTTTAAATCAGAATAATTATATATGAAAAAGCACTATTAGAAAAAATTTATCCCCTTATAAACTCTAAGTATTTCGTCTCAGACTTATGTGGAAACGGATTGATCAAAAATTAAAAAATAATTAAAGTTTTTTAAAATTCTCCATCACAGATTTTCTTTTCTTAAAATTTAAAGTAGGATTTAATTTGAATTAATGATTAAGACTTAGATTTATGCTGGCTTGCACGTTGTCCAAACATTATAGTCATGGCCATAATAATAACATTACCTACTAGCAAAATTATACAAAAACACTGTTAAGAAAATTTTATCTTTTTTTATAAGTATCTCGTCTCCAAACCTACAAGGAACTGGTTGATCACAAATTAAAAGATAATTAAAAACTTTTAAAATTATCCATCACACATTTTTCCCTACTTAATATTTAAAATATGATTTAATTTGAATTAATGATTAAGACTTAGATTATTATGCTGGCTCGCACGTTGTCTAAACATTAATTATGGTCATGGTCATAATAATAACAAAGATGTGCTAACTTAGCTTTAGCTATTCCATCAGTTGGTTTTTGATGCCAATTGCTCACTTAACAACAAACCAACTACTTAGCTATATACGCGTGCAATTATCATCAGATTCTTTGTTTTTATATGAAAAATATAACACTTATTTGAACTTTATATTAAAACACTCTAATTAGAATTTTAATAAGGGCTTCTCATCTAGGTGTTTTCAGAGAGTAAATTAATTTTATGTTTGAATAAATTGTATAAAAAAACCCTTTTTTTATATATTTTTAATATATATATATATATATAATATTTATGAAAAAATAATTAAACCTCTAAATGAGTGTTTGGTGGTGATAAGAATATGGGGTTAAAAATATTTTTTTCAACTATTAAGTCGAGAAAAAATTCTATTTGATCTGAGTACAGTTTAACTTGATTTATTTATATTTATAATGTTAAATATTTTAAAATTAAAGCATTAATTTTCTTAATAATAAAACTATGTTTATTTCTTATCACAAGTTGCTTGATTGAGATATAAAACTTTTGTTCCCAACCAAATATAGTATAACTGTATTTTCTCAGGGTTTGAAAGATATTTTGATTATGACCCATATAAGATCCTAAGAAAAGTATTTATTTCTTATAAAATTGAGTATTTATTATTTTTATATTGTTTGGATTGAAAATGTTTGAGGTGTTTTAAGACAGGTAAATTTTTTTTAAATTTTGTAAAGACCTGCTATTAAAGGTTTTTCAATTCAAAATAACTTGCAAAGAAACTTTTTGGCCTTTGCCCTTGCACTTGCGCTTGCACGAAGGGATTCAAAAGCACATTTTTTATCATAAAATTACACGGGATTAAAAGAAAATTGCACCAAGATGATCCACCCACGCACCATAAATTACACAAGAATAAATAAAGAAAAAATTACTATTTACCCTTCGTGAATTTCAAATATTCCTAAACAGCCCTTCTAACTTTGGCAAACTCCAGACAACCCTTCCGCTATTGTTTAAGTTCCCTTTTACCCCCTACCGTTCACTTCAAATGGGTCAGTGTTATGAAATTTCATTTTTTGCCCTTGAAAATGGTGGGAAAAAAACTGCCCAATCACATTGTGTCCGACCTTTATATATATAATTTTGCATATTTTTTGCCTTTCTGTATGTTTTTTGTCAAACAAAGTTTAGAAGGCTCATCACATCTTCTTCTTATTCTTCTTCTTCTTCTTCTTCTCCTCATTTGGTTTGTTCGATTTGAATTCTGTCGGTTTTCTGATAAGGTGAGAATTTCTTCGATTCGAGTGCTAATGTTCACGGCACTGACTTCTTGGGTATCGGTGTTAGCTGAGATATGTGAGCGATGGGGTCTTGATGTTTCCCTTATCAGGGTGAAGTTTATCACACCCGATGGATATAAAACGGTTTGTCCAATAGAAAACGAGGTTGACTTCTAGCGGATGTGTCACGTGTACTTCATCTTCAAATGCACTGTACTTGATCTTGTTGTCGAGACAGACGATGCCCCATTGTCGAATCCTCCTGAAAATGAGTATTTTTCGTTGTAAGATTCTTCTCTTTTATGTTTATCTAGTTGTATAAGTTTATTAGTGTTTAACTTTGGCAGTCTGTGTAGATATATTGCGTTTACATTTAAACTTTATTTTCTTCATTTAATTTATTTGTCAGTATTTCAATATTTGAATTAACGTTTAAATTTTGAGGTTATCATTTAAACACATTATGTCTCTGCTTAAAATATTCATCTTTTTCGTTTAAATTGTAGTGTTGCCAGGAATTCGGATTCTGCGAGCGCTCTTGGTCAACCCTATGGCGACCATGACGGTGTGGGATGCCTTCCTTCCTCGTCAGATCATTCTGAAGTGTTGTCGTTGGATATCTGACAACATTTTGAAGGCGTTGAACATTTCAGGGACGCACTTCAAAATTTTGCAATCAAACGGAATTTTGACTTCAAATTCATAAAGAACGAAAAACACCGGGTGACTGTGGAATCCGTTGTCATTGGTTGTAAATGGCGCCTTTATGTATCAAAAGAATACAATAAAAATACTTTCAGAATCAAGACAATCAACCCATCACACACTTGCGGTGGTGGAATATGATCGGCCTCACATCCGAAAGTGTCCAAAAAATGGGTAAGCCCACGAGTAAATCTGAAGCTCAAGGACCGGCCCTTATACAAAGCCATCGACATTCAGAAGGACATGTTGCGGGAATATGGTGTTCACATTTCATACAAGCAGGCTTAGTTGGGAAAAGAGCATGCCCGAGTGGTCCTCAACAGCAACGACATCTCCAGCTACAATTTATTGCTTTGGTATATGGATAAGTTGATTGAGACAAACCCCACGAGCATTGCGATTGTGGAAAGAGATGGTAAGCGTTTTAAACGTGCATTCTTTTCTTTTAGAGCGTGTATTGTGGGATTCAAGAAGGCTTGCAAGCCGCTGCTATTTCTCGATAGTATCCACCTCCTTGGAAAGTATCGGGGTACTCTACTGGGTGCCACAGGCAAAGATAGAAATAATGGTTTTCTCTACGTCGCCTTCGGTATTGTCGACAACGAGACCGATGCCAATTAGACTTGGTTTATAGCCAAGTTAGGTGATGCTTTATACGAGGAAGGAGATTATCATGAGATAATTACATTCGTGTCGGACAGGTCGAAGGGCCTTGTGAACGCTATTGCGAGAGTCTTCCCTTCTTCCCCACATGTATACTGTCTTCGATACTTGGAGGCCAATTTTATGAAAGCCAACGTCACGCTTGGGAAAGCATAGACGGAGGAGTGCTGGTTTATATATTTTCGTATTGCGTGGTCATCCACAGCTAAAGAATTCGATGATACTGTGAATGAACTGCAGGTCACATCACCCAAAGCCCATCACTGGTTGATTAATAAATCAGATATGACACATTGGTCGAATTATCTGTTCAGAGGTGAACGTTGGGGTGAGATGTATTCAAATATCGCGGAGTCGTTCAATCCTTGGATCAAAGAAGCTCGGCATTTACTGGTGACGAAAATGGTCGACTCCATAAGGTATTCGAATGTTCATTTACACTTAAGAATTGGCCTTATCCTTTAACACATTTAAGAAATGTACAAATATCATTTTCTGTATTTAAATATAAGCCTAATCGTTTAACTTATTATCCTACTGTTTAACAAAATGTCTTTCTGTTTAACTATCAATGTCTTTGCTTAACCTTATTTAAGTTGATTCGCATGTTATGGAACCGCCGTGAGCAAGCGAACAAATAAGAGACATACTTATGCCCAGACATACATTCAAAGGTAGAGATAATTGTTGAGGATAGCCGAAATCTTTGTGATGGTCGTTGTGTCGATGATCGTTATGAAGTGATTGACCAGTGCAACAACTCTGTAGATCTTACCATCAGAACATGCTCATGTCATAGATGGCAAGTTTATGGTATCCCGTGCAAACACACTTGTGCTGCAATAATGCAGACATACACCAACGTTCATCGATTTATTAGCGGTTACTTCACCGTCGATAATTACAAACTAGCGTATAAGGAAGCTATATTCCCAATACTCGACTATGACAAGCCTACGGACGGAAATCGTGAACTGCGTCTGCGACCGCCTGTGACGAGAAGGTAACCTGGGCGTCCTAGACGAAAGAGGATCGAGTAGCAAGTGTTTGATATCCGCGAGTTACATTGCAGGCGCTGCCACGGCTCCTGTCACAATCGCAGATCTTGCAATCAAATTGTCGCCAATTTAGGCATTGTAAATAAACACATTTTTAAGAAGAAACAAACTTAATTGTGTCCCAACTTTTGATATTTAAACAGAGAAACTCTTATTTTAACAGGCAACACATATATTTAAATAGAGACAATGTTTGCTTAAACAGAGACAACTTATTTTAAAATATTATCCTATGTTGTTTGTTTAAACAGAGACTACTTTATTTTAAACGTAAACACTGATATTTAAACAATAAAATTGAAAGTTAAACAAAGAAAGTTAATTGCATAAATATACAGACTAGTAAATTTACATTGAAAAATAATTCTTCATGTTCTTCGAAAATAATGAATTGAATTTAAATTTATAACGACATTATCGAATTACATTTGAAAACAAACAAGATCATGGCAATTCTATTTCCCCGCAGTCGAAGACCCCCCTTTCTCAGTGATGCCGGCTGCCCTCCCTTAAGTATATGGGCAACATACTTTAATCTCAGTTAAGGGATGTCCGTTTGCGGTAGCCGTAGCTTTTTATCGTTGAGTAATTGCTCGATAAACCACATGACATAGATGACGCAGTCTATACTTCCTCTTTTTTGTCGTGGGGTTTCCATGTCGTGGACTAGTGGGTACTTTGTGGTCACCGTCTCGCAGAACTCCATATCGATACACGTGTCGAATAGATTACGTTGTCGAGGTATATAATTTGAGATTAGAATACCGATTATTTACCAAACACTATTAGTCAAACTCTATTTAGCAAAGAACTTACCATTTCTAACGCGTCTTTGTCGTACTCCACACTTTCGCATGAAGAATAATGCCTATTTTCTTGTTTGTTATTGTCAAGGACCATGAAATGGAAGTGGCCATTCATGATTATCGGGAGGATGACAATATCAACATCATGTAGCTTGCGCGCGGCATCTCCGATCATAGCAAAAGTCGTGTCAGACGCGTCATCCTATTTTGACATAAATAGAGCCAGTGGTCGTGTGATGGAGGCGCGCTTCTTATAAGGATATGGTACTCTGCTCAGTGACTTTTGTATTATGCATACAAAAGCGTCCATCACATCGTCTGAGACCATCTCCTTCCCCTCAAGTAACGTGAATAGTCTGGCCCGTGTAGTGCTGAGAGAATCATCCATCCACATGACAGTCCTGCGTTTAAACGGTAACCAATATTATCAAATGACATTGTAAATATTTAAACTATATATAAAATATTTAAACGATATAGCAAATATTTAAACAATATTATACATATTTGAACGGTAAGTATATAAATTAAATGTTGAGGAAGATCCTTATCAACTCCTGCTCGAATTTGTTGAGGCGCGATTGTCCAACGTATTTTTTCTTCTTCGGAATAAAGTCTTTCCAAACTTTTTCATATTGTTGGTTGGCAAGGATCATATCTCTCGTTGCTTGTTCGGTGGCATTCCCTTGCCCCTCGTCAACAGTTATTTTGGGGTCATCATGCGACACTGTTGTTAACGGTTGTCGGTGTTCAGCACACCAACAACATTATCCTTCGATGCGGGCACGACGACAGTATTAGCCGGAGACATATCCTTACATGCTTCTTGTTGTTGTGGGATTATGTCTGTCTTCGATGTGGTACTGTCGGCCGCTGGTTCCACCGTCGCCATGATTTTGTTGACAACAGATTCAACGATCTTCTCAGCCGCGCCTATGGTAATAACATCAACTTGAGACACACCCTTAGCTGGTTCCTCCGTGACGGGGATAGTGCCCACCTTTGATGCCGCACTGTCAGCCGCCGGTTCCACCGTGACGGGGGTTTCGTTGACAACATTGTCAACGATCTTATCAACCGTGACAATAGCAACATCATTTACGATCTTCTCCACCGTGACGGCTATGTCATCAACGGTGACCAACTCAATAACAGCATCAGCCACCGATGGTGCTGCTGTTGTTTAATCATCAGTCGGTGGTGGAGATAGATACATTATTGTTTACCTCTTTTTTGTAAGTTTCTTCGAATGTGGCCATCTTGGAATGGCCATCCCGATGGAGTCGTCGTCATCAAATTACAATGCCTCCCTCGTCCTGGCTTCATTTGTTTGGAGAGACGGCGCAGTCGATTGTGACCGTCCTTCCAATGCCTTAACCCGAGCGATAAGCCGATGGAACTCGGTCATTAATATCCGACACGCCTGCAAAAGAGTTGCAATGACATCGTTGCCTAGTGCCGTCGAGGGCCCGCCCGCGATCGGGTGAAGGCGATCGATTGTGGCCAGTCCTTCCAATGCCTTAACCCGGCGATAAGCCGATGGAACTCGATCGTTAATATCCGACACGCCTGCAAAAGAGTTGCAATGACATCGTTGCCTAGTGCCGTCGAGGGACCGCCACGGTCGCGGGGGTGGGGGGTTGTTGCGATCGAGGCGGGGTAGGGGAGGGCTTCTCCGGCGTCGAGGAATATGCGCACACGTTGGGCTGGAAGTAGGAGAACGATGTCGAGCGCACACAGAAGAGGTTGGCCTCTCATCTTCCCTTCGAGCAAGTGGTTCTGGAGCAATAGTATCCACTCGACGGTTGCCCCGAACAAATATAACTTCATCAGCATTCGCCGTGACCAGCTTATGAAAGTAACATATGTAAACCAAACAATCTCAGTGAAATCATTCAGTTTAAACAATAACAAATATATTTAAACATTTAACCTAAATATTTAAATGTTATCGCATATTTTTAAACTGAAAACAAAATGTTTAAACTCCCAAGAATACTTTTAAACTGGAAATAAACACTGTTAAACACTAAATACTATATGTAAACATTAACTGCTTCTGTTAAACACATTGTTCATGATTTATTACTTCTTTTCCTTCGAGAGATGACAAACTGGTTTCTATCGTCACTTTGTTCTAGTAACTACTTTCACAATAGCACAACATCCTTGAGGTCTTGACGAAACAGACAATCTTTCCAGTTCTGGTTAGCTCGTAAAACCAGATGTTCAGGAGTGTTCTTGATGGAGTCTCTGTGTCTGTCGTAGGTTTTTGATAAATACCTCTCTTCGAAAGCTGAGCGTGTTTTCTTCTTCTGAAACACGACTGCGTCTCCATCGCAACGCAGACCAAGAACGAGGGCCACATCATCAGGCCTGAAACTCAGTAGGATTTTCCTGATTTTTAATTTATTGGTGCAACCATCGTACTTTTGCAATAGAGAATCAAGAAGAGCCCTCTCTTGGAATACAACTTCTAGCTCAGTAAATGCTGCAAACAGTGTCCTTTAGATGATCTCCTAGTGTCGAGGGGTCATGTGAACTTTCAATTCAGCCAAGGTCTAAACTACTGGTGTCAAGTAGCATCGCCCACTAACTAGGTTGACCGCCATAATTACAAGCCTGGGACAATAAAAACACATTCAGCAGCATTCATAATTTTTAAGCCTAAATATAAGGTTTCAAACGGTAACCTCTCAATTCTTAAACAGAGATATCACTTGTTAAACAAAGACCTAGTTTCTTAAACAAAGACAACAATACTTAAACAGAGACAACAAAATTTAAACGGTAACCTCTCATTTCTTAAACGTAAACATCATTTGTAAAACTGCAACCATATCAAATGAAAGGGGAAACACACATTATAAACATTACACAAATCATAACAATCGAAAAACTATTTCGATCATGTACACAGACAAAAAATGTAAAACAAAACAAAACCCTAGCCGAGAAATCTCTCTGCAGACTTCAATATATTCCAATAAACACAAAACCACAAAACAAAACCGAAAAATCTTTCTTTGTAACATAATAGTTAACATAAAACCATAATCAATACCTTAGATTGCAAATTGACGAAATGCCGAATACTTGTGCGGGACTTCTCCTTCGAGACACCGGTGGAAAGGAAAAAGCTGAAATTACAGAGGATTTGCCGATAGAGACAACTTCAGAAAGGGAAAAGCTGAGTTAAAAAAAATAAGTATTCGGCTCTAGTAAAGTCGTCTCTTGTGGTTACCCTAAGAAAAACCCCCCACTTCCTCTCAAACCGCCGAAAAGGTTGCAGTGCCATGACTTCCCATGCAAGGGCAATTTCGTCCATAAAATTTTAAAATAACTCTGTTAAACATTGACTTTAAAAGAAAGGGGTTTTTAGGGATTTCCGAATTAAGGGGTGTTTTTGGCAATATTGCAAACTTAGGGGTTTTTTTAGCAATTTCCACATAAATAAATCTAGCAAAATTAAACGTATATAAATAATTTAAAAAAAAAGACTGTCTCTATCATGGAATTTGGATTTAACTTCCCCAAATTAGAAATCAACAGTTCTTGATTGGTACTCACAAGTCATTGAATAATTGATGAAAAAAATAATAGATATCTACACAATAGAAAATTTCGAATTTTATTTCTCTACTCAGTGATTGAGAGCTCAAACATATATATATATATATATATATATATATTTATAAATACCGACAATTGCCCCATATTTAGGGGGTGTCAAAAGAATATGTAGGTGAAGGTGCACATAACTTGAGTTGGTATATAATGAATGAATAGTATTTTATAGTATTGGATCCTAGTTAAAAAAATATTTCTTAAACATGTAAGAGGAGCATGTTCTGCAGTTCGATTAAAGTATGAGCGTCTTCCTCAATTATATTTTTATTGTGGAATATTGGATCATACAGAGTTAGGGTGTCATGCTTATTTTAAATTATGAGACCCGTCCTTTCCCAAATTGTACTCGGCGGACCTTCGCGCTCCAACTCGTTGTCAAGGGCTGGTACAACTGGTCAGTTTGTGGATTTGGGAGATCAATAAAGCATTGCCGGATATTCCGTCAGACCCATAGGTTTCCAGCATAAACTTGACAGATTTGCTTGATCACCCCTTGTCTGCACAGCGTCCGGATCGCTCGTCCAATAGTCACACGGCTCTCCAGGCCATTATGTCACGCCATGATCGCCCGATTGCCATGAAGGATCACGTCCTTTATGAGCGCTAGATCAAGGATTTGGACAAGTAGGAAATGCCCGCCCATACCGGTAACGGCCTTCCCATGATCTCTGTATACCATCCACCGGAGGACCGCCATGATCTCTTGCCATTCAAATCCGAGAGATACGAGCTTCCAATGATTGCGCGTGATTCCCCATCAGTTGGGCGTTTCCATGTCCGCAAGGGTTTTATGCGGTAACTGCTCTTAATGGATAATCACGACTCGACTCAAGCTATGGTTTCGGAAGATCTAATGGTTACAGATGTCAAAAGACATTGCCATCTACTCACAGTTGTTGACATTACCTTTCTAGGACTCGATGGTATGGATTGTGAATCAGACTCTGGGTTAGAGCAACATCATTTTTTCATCTCTTAGGCCGGTCTTATCTCGTAAACCCGCTCTCAATTATGAGTTTGATGAGCTAGAATTATCGGGGTTCTGGGCAATGCCTGAATAGTTTAAGAGCTTACGGATTTAGTTCCTGTAAAAAAGCATGATTGGCTTTTCCTCTCAGAAGTTAAAACTTCCCGTGCAATAGTTGACAAAGTAAAGACAAAACTTGGTTTTCAATTTCTCTTTTACGTGGATAATCTTCATTGTGGAGGGGGTTTGGCTTTGTTATGGAAAGATACTATAGAAATGCAACTACAAAGCTTCTCAAAATATCATATTGATAGTCAGATCTGTGAGCAAAATCAGACTTAGTGGTCCCTCACGGGTTTCTTTGGCCACCTTATTCGTCATCGACGAGCGGAGTCTTGGCAACTTTTCCGACGTTTACATGGGATTTTAGCGTTACTATGGGTGTGCTTGGGGATTTCAATGAGTTACTTTCATTTACAGACAAGTGTGGAGGCGGACCACACCCAAACTCCCTTATCACTAATTTTTAGTCAGCTATTGATGATTGCTCCCTCTCTAAGATTGCATAGGATGGGCTTTAGTTTACTTGGGAGAGGGGAAGAGGGTTGGATCATTGGCTTTAACTAAAATTGGATAGACTCTTCGTTTCCTCTACGTGTTTGACAAGCTATCCTATGGCAAGAGCATCTAATATACCTACGATAAGCTCTGATCACACAGCTTTACATCTTTCGCTAACTAGCTCTATATCGATCCGTCACTCGGTATTTCATTTTGAGATGGCATGGTTAGCGGATGACAAATGTTTTCATCTCATAAAGTCCTATTACACTTTGAGAATGGACTTGGATGTTCCCAATTAACTCTCCTATTGTGCTTCCCGTCTTTCTTTCTGGAGCCCGCATCAATGGGGCTGATATCAAGACGAAATTCAATTTTGTTGAAGATGACTTTGGTCCCTAAAAGCTAAGAGCGATGATTATTCTACCACTTAGTATAACTTCTTTCAACAACGAATTCATACTTTCCTTCATCAACAACAAGTCTATTGGCATTTTCGAGCAAAGATAGCATCGCTAAATGATGGGGATGCAAATACTCGAGTGCTCCATTAGAGGGGTGTAATCTCCATATTCGGCCTTTCTATTAAAACTTATTCACTTCTGAGGGGTGTAATCTCCATCACTTTCAGGGAGTGATACAACCAAAGGTGATAGCATTACAAAATGCCGATTTGTTGGAGAATATCTCTCCTTCGGAGGTATAAGATGCTCTTTTTTCTATGGATCCTAAAAAATCACCAGGTCCTGATGGTTTCAATCTAGGGTTTTATCAACACTTTTGAGATATTCTGGCCATGGATATCACAAGGTTTTGTTTGGAGAGTTTTTAGTCAGGCCAACTACCGGATGGGTTGAATACTACTACCATCATTCTAATTCCAAAGATTTCTTCTCTGGAACGAGTCTCCGATCTTCGTCCAATATCTTTATTCAATGTGCTCATAAAAATTATGTCAAAGATAGTAGCGAACTGTTTGAAAGGAATGTTATCCAACGTGATCTACGATAATCAATTTGCGTTTATTCCGGCCCATCTCATCTCTGATAACATTATGGTGGCTCATGAGATTTGCCATTTTCATAAATGAAAAGCTAAAGGACGAGTTGGCTTCTTGTGGTTGAAGATCGACATGGCAAAGGCATATGATCGGGTTGAGTGGGAGTTTTTACAATTTATGATGAAAGCTCTCAATTTTGCGGATGATTAGATAGGGCTTGTTATGATGTTTCTCTCTTCAGTTGAATATCGTATTTTGGTGAATTACTAACTTTCAGAGGTTATTCATGTTAGGATTATGCCCTCGAATGCAAAAGGGGATACTTGTATTAGGGCATTTATTTGTATTATACATTCTTATTATTTAATAGGCATTTATTTTGATATTCATATAAATCTTATGATGACATTTTAATTAGTTTTGAACATCGTAGTCCATATATATTAAGTTAAACCTTCTACTCTTTGTGGGATAAAGAAGAGAGCATTAGAAGGGTTTGGTACTTATACACTTAAATAGTTCACAAATTGGAGAACTTTTAATTAGGCGTTAGAGGTTCGTAAGGATTTATATGACATATACTTTGACAAAGAGTGCTAGTTGAACACTATGGAATAGTGGGAGCATATGTCATAAATACATCACTAGGATTTTTGTATTCGAACATGACTTGCAACAATCCAATCACATGGATTTTACTCTTTGACAGTCAATGATTGGGATTGTTGGCTATGATCATATGAGAGGACCTTAAACCTAAGGTATCATGATCACAATGTATTTGTGACATCTAGTCTGTTACTAGAATCATTAGGCTCATTTTACCTTTTGGCAGGGCCGACCTTGAAGTGTGATTTTGTCGGCAAGTAGCAGTTGTGAGTGATCACCAAGATTAAATTCGTTCTCTCAGAAGTAAACGAGTTAGCATCCTATACAATTATAAGTATGTGAGATTATAAGACTTTCGCAAGGGCAGTCAAACTAATCGTGTGGGGCATGAAGCGTAGTTTGGTAATCTCACTCTACTATAGTTATTTGCATATGATCCAGTTCAATGCGTTTAACAATTACCATGACTCTCACTTGGTTGGGATATAAGAACGAAAGGTTTATACACATATGGTAATCATAATTAGAAAGGTTCGTAATGATCTACTCATTCATGTTCAATTGAGTTATGACATAGGGTCACGGGGCTGGCTAGGTGTCACCCACATCCTTTGGTATCCTCCCATTGCCAATCAGAAAGAACTTAGGGAGTCACGCTTAAAAGGATAAAGAATCAATCTCGTTCTTGAGAGCAGGGGTAAAATTGTCAATTTATAATTTTACTTAATGGGATGAGTGAAATTGTAAATTGGTCTAGGGTTTTTATCTCAAGTTTAAATTTTGATTTAAATTCGATGGAGTCGAATAGATAATCAAAATTATAAGGACTCAAAGACAAGTGGTTTTAGTTACATTAGAGTCATATTTCTAATAGAACTTCTATGATAATTTTTATCATATTATCAAGGTTCATATTTCGAAAAAGACTTCATAATTGAATAATATTTATCATGCTTTGTGATATCTCTATAAAGATAACTCCTCTCTGACCCAAGAATCAATTAATTCTCTAGTGAGAAAAATTCCCAAGCTCTCTCTCTCTCTTCCTCTCTAACTCTAGCAGCTATTTGGAGAAGAAGAGGAGATTGTTTCTTAAATATAGCTTGTGATTTAGAGGCATGGGACTTTCGTTCGGCACTAAGAGATTTATGACAATTCGAACGACAAATTCGGCACATCAAAGGAAAGGCTTTCAAACATTAATAGGTAATCTTCTAGGCCTTTTAATTAAATTACGGTGTTTATTAAAATAATTAGAATATATTGCAAATTTATTGTTGCTTCGGCATGCCTTTGATGATGTTATTTAATTTTGCGATATTAACTAACAGTTCGGCCTTCTTGTGGACTTCGTCAGGGTGATCCTCTCACGCCACATATCTTCCTTTTTTGCATAGAGGGCCTCACTGGCCTTTTGAACTCTCTAACTTGGAGTGGTGCTATACACTGGTGTCAAGTATTCCGGAATGCACCTTCGATCTCTCATCTACTTTTTGCAGATGATTGCATTCTTTTTTTCCAAGCCACTAATTCAGGGTGTTGCCATATTAGTGTATACTTGCGTAAGTATGAAGAGACCTCGGGATATAAAGTAAACCTTGATAAATCTGCGATCTCATTCAACCATAAAGTGCCCTTCTCCGACCAACAACAATTCAGTGCCCTTCTTGGAGTGCTAATCTCGTCCTCTCCCAGGAAGTACCTTGGTCTTCCTTCAAGTATAGGCCGACATAAAAAAGAAATCTTTAGCTATATTGTGGATAGCACTTGGAGCTCATTACAAGGGTGGAAACGTAAGATGATTTCACAAGCCGGGAAGAAAGCCCTTCTTAAGGTGGTGGTACAAGCTATACCCACTTTCTTATTTAGTGTTTTCTCCCAAAATCAATCTTTTTTTAAATTTCAGGCCTTATTCAATTATTTTTTATGGAGTCACTTGGGTTTTTTCAAAAAAGGTTTACATTTGTGTTCATGGTCTCATCTTTGTACCCATAAATGGTCTTGGAATCCATCGGCTTCATGAGTTCAATCTCACTTTGTTGGGTAAGAAAGGTTGGTGCCTTCTTCAACAACCAAATGGTTTCTTGGCTTCTTAAGGCATGCTATTACCCCTCGGTTGACTGCATGCACGCTAAGCTTGGTAAAAATTCAAGTTTCTTATGGCATATTATTCTTTCAACTCAACATCTCTTGAGGCAAGACTTATTTTGGCGCATCGGCAATGGGGATAAAGTGAATATATGGGAGGACCCATAGCTCCCAGTGGTTGGCGATCCCAGCATACATACATCGCCGGTGTTGGGGCTTGTTGAGGCACAAGTGGCTAACTTATTTCAACTGTTGATTCGCACATGAGACCTTCACCTACTCATGGCATCTTCATACTAAAGGACGTACACCATTCCTTTATCTTTGGGTTATTTGGAGGATCAATGGGCATGGAACCACTCGAAGGATAGTATATACAACGACAAAAGTGGTTATTGGGTAGCACCCATAGTCAAGCTCCATCAACTCCACCCAAGGTTTGCAACTTCATTTGGATAGCTTGTAAAAAGTACTTGTTGACTCGTTCGAATCTATGTAGACGCCACATGGAGATTGATGTCTGGTGCCCACAATGTGTTGCTACGGCTGAAACATCAATCAACATCCTCTTTAACTTTCAATGTGCGAGACATGCTTTGCTTGCGGCGGTTATGAGTTCATTCACAGTTTTCTTTCCAAATTTTTTGTCTTGCTGGATCGCCGCTCTCCGTCAATATACCCTAGTTGAGCTCTCACAAGTGTGCATGCTATTGTGGGATTTGCGGAAGAGATGCAACGAACACTTATGGGCCAATAAATGATAGTCGGCTATTGAGCTCCTTGCCTCATCTTCCCTTGGATTGAGGGTATGACAAGTTCATTAGCATCGCCCATCTCCAACCTCAACGGCTTCTTGCTTATCACAATCTTGGTCCACACCAACTCCTAGACATTTGAAATGCAACTTTGACACCGGCTTCGATATTCTCACATCGATGGCCTCTTTTGGTGCAATAATTCGGGACGCCAATGGGACGTTTTTCCAAGGAATAAGGGGCACTGTTGCAGTGGTGAAGGGAGAAAACGAGAGGGGAGGGGTTTAGAGGGGGAGAAGAAGGATAGGGAGAGAGAAGGGAGAGAAAGATAGGGAGAAAGAAGTGAGATGTGGGCGAAATATCCTCCTCCCATTTCCTTCATAACTTGCTAAAATACAACGGCCAGCTGCCAGCTATGATAACAGAAATAATCAAAACATAACAAACCCAAAAACCCATAAGCTATCATAACAACCCACTAATTGATGTTACCCAATCCCAATAACCTATCCTTATGTGAGGAGATCCTGATACTTAGAGGGCAGCCTAGGAATTCGGATTGGACGAACCCGCACACGAGCCTCATTTCCTTTCTTGGTGTCTGCAACAATTGTCCCTCCCTTGGGAAGCACCGTGTCCTCAAGGTGGAAAGCTGCATAGTCCTTCAGGAAGTCGTATAAGGGCTCCTACATTGCATTAGAGGCCGGTTGGTGCTCCCATTGCACAAGTAGTTGGGTAACAGGGCATCCCCGCAAGATGATGATGCGGGAATTCAGGATATAGGCGGGACGCAGGAGAGGGCGATCGTCGACGAAGTGCACTGGTAACATATGGGGCTACTGGGAGGGGTCGCCACGGCAACGCTTCAACTTGGAGACGTGAAAAACATCATGGATGTGCGCTCCGGACGGAAGTTCTAACTTGTACGCTACGACACCGATGCGACTGAGGATTAGAAAGGGTCCATAGAACCGTCTCAAATGCTTGTCATTCTTACGATGTGCCACCGAGGTCTGGCGGTAGGGACGCAATCGGAGAAACACCCAATCGATTTCCTGAAAAGAAATGTCTCGGCACTGCGCATTGGCGAGATCTCGCATCCGCTGTTGGGCTCTCTGGAGGTTGCCACGCAGGGTTTGGAGAAGGGTGGTGCGATCTGTGAGAAGGGAATCGACCTCGGCGACAGAAGAGGAACCCTCGAGGTGGTCGGCCACAAAGCAGCGGAGGTACTCCTCAATGCAGTGGTTGAGAACCTCGGTCTGACTGTCAGTTTGGGGATGGTACGCCGTACGCATTGCGAGGGTAGTCCCCTGTAGCTTGAATAGCTCCTTCCAAAATGTGCTTGTAAATACGGGGTCCCGGTCAGAAACGAATGACGACGGGAAGCCTTAGAGTCAGACAATGTCATGGACGAAGGTGGCGGCGACTCTAGGGCCGGAGAATTGAGTCCCGAGAGAGGAGAAGTGGGCGTGTTTTGAGAGACGGTCAACGACGACGAGGATCGTAGTCTTGCCGGAGGATGGTGGCAGATGGGTGATGAAGTCAAGGGATATGAAGTCTCATATCTTGCCAGGAATAGGGAGAGGCTGCAACAGTCATTGGGGTGTGGTGTTGATCGGCTTGGTCGACTGGCGGGTGACGCAGCGATTAACGAAGTCTTGGATCGCACGGCGGAGTCTTGGCCAATAGAATATGCTGCCGAGGCGGGAGTAGGTCCGTTGTATCCCCGCATGTCCTCTTACGATGGTGGTGTGATAATCGGTTAGGAGTAGGGGCTGGAGGGCGGTCTCAGGAGGGACCAGCACTCGTCGTTTGTAGAGGATGACACTGTCTCTGATAGAATGGTGAGGGTGATCTTCAGGATTATCCTGCACAGATCGAAACAGCTGGGTTAGTATAGGGTGGCACTTATAGCTCTGCTAGAGAGCGTACCAAAGGGTGGTCATGGGGCGGGTGGTGGCTAGGAGGGAGTTGAGAGCTGGAGTGGGAAGGCTGTAAATTGCGTTAGCCATCCCATTCATAGCCCCTGGCTCGTACACGATGTCAAAGTCGAAGCCCAGCAGTTTGGTAAGCCAACGGTGCCGCTCAGGGGTCTAGATCGTCTAGTGGAGAATGGCTCGCAGGCTTTGGTGGTCGGTGAGAATGGTGAATCACCATCCGAGGATTTAATGCTGCCACTTCCTGATGGCTTCGGTGATGGTAAACATTTCTCTGCTATATGTGGAGGATGCTTGTAGTCTGCGATTGAGCAGTTTATGAAAGTATGCCACTGGACGCCACTTTTGGATGAGCACCGCGCCGACCCCGGTTCCAGACGCATCTAGATGTGGCCATTTTGAACCGAAACCGTGGAACCGAACCGGAACCGATCCGCCAAAAACCGGAACCGGAACCAGAAATACCGTAACCGTCCTAAAACCGGAACCGGAACCTTCATATAAGGTTCGGTTCCGGTTTCAAAATTTAAAAACAGTGGAACCGGGCGGTTCCAACCCGGCTGATTTCCATATCGCGGTTCAACCGGCGATTCTACATACTGGTTCAACCAAAGGTTCAAAACAAAAGTTCATATTATATTATATAAATATAATATGAATAATGTCATACTATATAAATAACGTCATTTATGATTAGGTTTTTATTTTGTTAATATCATTAATTAGTAATTAATTAAGTAATTGCATGTTTAAAGATATTTTAAATAATTAATTAAAGATATTAACCAAATTGATTATTGATTAGGTCTAATTCTGAATACTTGATTAGCCGATTAGGTCTGATTTGTGACATTCGTCCAACTTATATGTACTGTGCCATGCGAAACTTTGTTACTCATGCAAGAGGATAAGTTATAATTAATTGATTATGCCACAAATTATTAGTTACAAATTAAATATGGATTTATTAAAACAAGTTAATTAACGAGAAGTTCTTAAATATTCAATTCTTTAGTAGATTTCCATATTATTTTTATAATTTAATATAAAAAACAAAGACTAGACTTTTATATATCTTCCGCTTTTGAAACTTACAAAAATTAACGTAGTTCATATTAAATTATATTTATTTTATATAAATGAAAATATACTTGAGTAAAAATGCTCTCATGTAAAACATTTTGAAGCATTAAAAAAATATATAAATAAATAAAATAAAATAAACATGAATATATATGTGTATATATATCAATTTGCCTGATTTTGTTGATCATTGAAAGATATATATATAGATATTTCAATATATAGATAAAACTCCCAAGATTTTTAATTTGTAAACTATGCAACTTATATAAGTATACTAGAAATCAAAAAGAAAAAAAGGAAAACAATTCCTAAAGAAAAACAAATAACATGGACATTAAAAATAATAACAACAAAATAAATAAAACATTGAAACCTTGGGTATACCATATACCTACTAACTTAACCTACTATCATTAAATGCAAAGTGCTTAGTTAAATCTATGATTGCAAAGGGCTTATATTAGTATTAAATTTATTCTTGTATTTTTGTGTTAATTAATTTGAATTATTGAATTATTTAGTTAAAAAAAAAACCGAACCGTATTAATCATCAAACGGAACTCGATGAACCAAAACCGCCAGAACCGGAACCGAAACCGAACCGGAACCGAACCGAACCGAACCTTACCTAGGCGGTTCGGTTCCGGTTCAGGAACCGTAACCGGCGGTTCCTGAACCGTGGCCATGTCTAGACGCATCTATCTGGACTTCAAAGTGGTGCTGAAGTCCAGTAATTGGAGAACTGGTATCATTATCATGTTGTCTTTAGGTTCTGGAAGGTAGCAGTTGTTTCAAGTGTCCACACAAAGGACTCTTTGCGTAGAAGATGGGTGAGGGGAGTGGTAAGGGTTGCGTAGTGGCGAACGAAGCGGCGGTAATACCCTGTGAGCCCCAAGAATGCCCGTAGCTCTTTGACGATCTTTGGCAACATCCACTCCTAAATGGTGGTGATTTTAGAGGTATCGACAGATAATCCCTGCCTTGAGACCCGATGACCCAAATACCCAATTTCCATGTCTATCGACTCAGCACTTTTGGAGCTTTATGAGCAATCGTGTGACCACAGGATAGAGAGAACGGTTCACAGGTGGGCCTCATGTAACCGGCACAACACACTCTTGAAGACGATCATAAGTGTTTGGAATGTCGATGGGGCTTCGATAGCCCGAAAGGCATCACCTGGAACTCGTAGTGGCCTCCTGGGTCCTAAAGGCCGTTTTCTCGATATCGGGAGTGTGAGTCCCCACCTGATGGAACCCCGCTCGAAGATCTAATTTTGAAAAGACTCTAGCTCCGGCAACTTCGTCAAAGAGCTCCTCGGCTGTAGGTATGGGGAAATGTTCTTTTACTGTCACCGCATTGAGCACGTGATAGTCGACGCAGAAGCGCCATGACCCATTACTTTTCTTAACGAGCAAGACCGGGACTGAGTATGGGCTGGTGCTCGGCCGTATGACCCCTTCCGAGATCATTTCACTGACCAGTCTCTCTATTTTCGCCTTCTGAAAATATTGGTATCGGTAGAGTTTAACGTTGATAGGTGTCGCTTCTGGCGACAGCGGGATACGGTGTTTGAGTGGACGACTAGGAGAAAGCCCAATTGGCTTAGAGAAAACATCGCTAAACTGCTCGTATCTGCTCGCCCAACTTCGAGGTGTCAGTGTTGGGCTATGGGCTGCACGTGGCCTTCTTAGGCTAGAGTTGACGGCGAGACATAATTCAATGCGGGTTGGGTCAACCCATTCAATCGGATTCAAGTGTCTTGGTGTCTGAGTTCTATCAAATGGTTTCTGTAATCGAAGACAACAAGGCCCATGCTCGACAACCATTGTAATCCAATAACGAGGTCGACTCCATAGATGGGTAGGAGGAGTAGGTCAACTGAAAAGTCGGCGGCGCCGAGATTGAGCTTGACTTGTCGACACTGCCCCCCACAGCCAACGGACTCGCCATTCCCAACGGTCACCCGGAGATGAGGTGACGGGAGTACGGTAAGGCCCAAGTGCCCAGCTAAGCGGCTTTGGATGAAATTGTTGGTGGAATCCCCGTCGATCAGCACCACCACATCTTGTCCGTTCACCGTCCCGGCGAGCTTCAAGGTGGAAGGGATTAGTTGCCCTGTGAGGGCATGAAATGATATAGTGGGTGAGGGTCTTTCTCAATCGGGTCCAACACTGACTCGTCAACTCCGAAGTGTTCCTCCGGCTGGTCGTCTGCAATGGCGTCGACCATGAGACACAGGAATTGGGAAGGGCTACACTTGTGCCCCAACACGAACTTGGCGTCGCAGTTGAAGCACATCCCTTTTTCCCTCTAGGTGGCAATTTCAGCTGGTGAAAGCCTCTTAATGGGAAGCTGGGGACCGCTGGAATGGATGCCTGGTGTGCTAGGATGCCAAGTTCGCGGCATTGCACTTTTCTTCGACCAGTTTGGCTAGGGCAATCGCTTCATGGAGGTCGGTCGGCCTCAGAATGTAAAGCTCCCTCTAAATATCCTCCTGGAGCCCGGAGATGAAGTAGTTTAACAGACTTTCCGAACTGAGGTTTGTCGTCCTTGTGGAGAGACTTTCAAACTCGTCTAAGTACTTCGTCACGGTGGACTGCTGTTAGAGTTTGAATAATTGAGCTTCATGGCTGACGAAGCTTGACGGCCCGAATCGGAGCTCCAAGTAGCGAGAAAACTCTTCCCACGACGACAGCTGCTTGGTCATCGGTATCCACTGGAACCACTGGCGGGCTGGTCCCGTCATGTAGAAGGCGACCATCGAGACCTTCTAGTCCTCTGGCACTTGGTGAAATGTGAAGAAGTGGTTGGCCTGATAGAGCCATCATATAGCGTCGTCGCCCGAGAATAAGGGATTCTCTAACCTCGGCAAACGGGTTGCGTGTGTCCTTGCGGGCGGGGTGCCTGGTGTCGCGACAGCCATAGAGTTCGTCGGCAATGGCAGTAAGATGGGTTGCTGATGATACTTATCGTTCCTTTCCAACTTGACCATCATGTCCGCCATTACTGTTAGCTAGTGGCCAGCGACTTTTGCAGCATCTCAAAGATGTCAGAATACTGATGGACCGTGGCACAGATCGAGTCCATTTTGGAATCCTGCTTAGTAACTAGCTCCATGAGGCTGGCGAGCTGCTCGTCGAGAGCCCGCGAGCGTGTCACCATCCCCTCCGTCATGAGTGTAGCTGTCAATGAAAGCACCAAATGTTGCAGTGATGAATGGAGAAAATGAGAGGGGAGGGGTTTAGAGGGGGAGAAGAAGGATAGGGAGAGAGAAGTGGGAGAAAGATAGGGAGAAAGAAGTGAGATGTGGGCAAAATATCCTCTTCCCATTTCCTTCATAACTTGCTTAAATACAACGGTTAGCTGCTAGCTGTGATAACAAACTTAATCAAAACATAACAAACCCAAAAACCCATAAGCTATCATAACAACCCACTAATTGATGTTACCCAATCCCAGTAACCCATCCTTATGTGAGGAAATCCTGATACTTAGAGGGCAGTCTAGGAATCCGGATTGGACGAACCCGCACACGAGCCTCATTTCCTTTCTTGGTGCCCGCAACAGGCACTTTCTCTCTAGCTCTCTATACCACTATTACCGAAGCTTTGACATGTCATGTAACACTACAATAGCTTCTAGATCTTCATGTCGACTCTGTTGACGTTGAATCTGATTCGCAATTAGTGGTTCTTGGGTTATAACATTTGGATTACATAGGACTATAAAAGGCTTTTCGTAACATTAGATTTGAATCTGTTAGACGGTCAGTAAATCAAGCCGCTCATTCTTTAGAAAAGACAACTGATTTTAGTACAGATCAAGTGGAATGGGTTTCGGACCCCCCACCATTTCTTATCCATGTTCTTTTTCAGGATTTACATTGAGAAGATAATTATGATTTTGTCACAAAAAAAAAGTTCATTTTTAGTACATAGATATAACTTACCTTAATATTCATTTTTCTCTTTGTATTTTTAAAATGTTCAAATAATCACTGCACTTTACTTTTCCATGTTCATTTTTGTTTTTTAATTTTAAAAAATTCCACGTGGTTGTTAGTTGAGATAGGACTTGCTACCGTGGTAACTATTGCGGAACCAAGATGTATCTCATACTTAGCTATAGGTTTATAAATTTTATTATTTATTCATTATATAATATAAGGATAGATTGGTAATTACCTTAAAAGATTGATGGCCCTTGTTGTAAAAGTTACTAAATTGAGTCAATTCAACAGGTAAGGATGAGTCACATCTTGGTTCCGTCGTAACTATCATGAAACTGTGTTTGAAAATATTTTTTTATAATTTTTAAAACAAGTTACAAGATACAAACATAACAAAATATGATCAACTCCACGTGTTGTATCTCAAATTTTATTCTAAATTTCATATTGACTGAGAAAAATAGATAAAATAATAATACATGTAAAGTCATATATTATGTGCTAATTATATTGAATATTTAGGAAGAAACTTTGGAAAATAAAATTACAAGAAGGGCAAATATGAATAAAATGGTGTACATGATATACTACTACTCACAAACTACTTAAAATTAATTCGAGGAAAGCTCAAATTCGACTCAATCATGGTCAAATGGAGCTCAAACTCGAGTAGCTTGAGTAGTTGAGTTCAAGTATCTTAATACATGACTTGTATTGGCGAGCCTAATCAAGTGGTTGTATTTGTGCCTGTATATATATATAATTGAGCTCTAACTCAAGCTCGAATTAGGAAGACAAAACTCATTTGAGTTCACGCTGAATATCAAGTAACGAGCTTGACTACCCAACTCGAACTAGATCAATTACACCCCTAGTCTCAACACTTGCAACTCTACAATGTTCTCATATTTTTTTTCCTTAAAAAAAATTCTTGTTGCACACTTGATTAAACATCATTCTCTTTCTTAGAAACACACACACCCCATGTTTAATGATTGTGATTTTCTCTCTCTGTTATTTAGTTAAGTGCACAATCCGTACATAATTATAGAGTGTATTTTGGTCAATATATTTAGAAAATAGTATTATAATTCTTGTACTATACTTATAAGTTTAATTTTAGTCACATATCTTATGTGGCGCCCACATACTTGCAAGATAACCATGTATTTTATATTTTCAAAATTGTTTTACATTGATATGGATATATTTTACTGGCATGACAATTGATGTGTGATACATGTCACCTTTTGCCGCGTTGTCAACTTGAAATATATATATTTATTTTTTTCATGCAACCAATGTAGCCTAACTTGTTAGCTTCCACAAGGCATAGTAACACAACAAAAAATGTGCAACACAAAGACTAACATTGGCTCGCCCTCTTCTGTTCTCTCTTAATAGTATCTCTCTTCCATTTGCTCTCGTTCTCTTCCAATAAAATCTCCCCACTTGCTATGACAAGCAATATTGTCAATCCGGGATGGACCCGTCCGGTTTGATAAAAAAAAATGGATTCTGGCCGTGAGGCCTTTTCGATTATACCCTCTGACTTGCCTTAGAAGCAATGGTTTACTAGATAACCGCTGACCCTGAAGACTTACTTGGGTTTTAAAAAAAATATTTTTTTAAAACAAAAAGAGAGTGCCGCTGAGGAGATCAGGATGTGAGGGAGAAAGATGAGGTTGCGCTGGCGGTGACAGGGAGCAGCTGACTAGCTGAGAGGGAAAGATGAGAGCAAGTCGAGGGAGAGAATGTGTGTGTGTGTGTGTGTGTGTGAGAGAGAGAGAGTGTGTGTGTGGCACGTGAGTTTTTTTTTCTTTCTGTGAGTCCAGATGGAAGGCTAGGGTGAGATGAGAATCACTAGGTTTTCTTTTTAATATTTTATATTTTTTAAAAATTAAGGAGGGATTGATGGTACATAAAATTAAAATTTTAAATATTACATTTAAATTTATTTAAGATATTTTAAAAATTAATAAAATCATATAAAATTAAAAATTTAAATATTATATTTAATTATTTATGATTTTTAATTATTAAAATAGAGGTTATCCTATTTTGTATCATTTATTATTATTATTATATATTTTTTAAAATTTTATTATTAACCCACGGTTCAGCTCTCGGTTCGATCCAGATAGAACACATCAATCACGACCCTGAGACTTGGTGATTCGATCCAGTGGTTTGATTACCTTGATGGCGAAGTAGGTAATACCTAACCTCTTAGGTGAAAGGAGATTGCCTCTATAGTTCACCAGCTGAGGCTCCAGATCTCCACTAATCCCGTCTGAGGGATGGCGATGCTAACTAAAGTAAGGCGAGTATCCACTGTGTTAAAAGTCTATATGGATTTGGAGGCAGCAGGGAAACCCATACGTTTTCAACATGCTCTTTACAACAAATTCTTTGGGAAGCCTCCATCCTTTGATTTGGTGAAACTGCATCTTCAAAACAAATGGAATGACATTGGTTCTATTCTTATTCGACCTTCCAAAATGGCTATCTTTTGCTACATTGTGACTCCAACGACATCCTGCGAGAAGATCCTCTTTTAGCTGAGGCCTTGGGTAGTCCAATGAAATCATCCTCAATGCAGCTCACGTGGCGGTCTGAGATGTCATTCTTACAATTAAGCACAACAGCTATTTGGATGCAATTACATAATTTTCATGTGGACCTCTGGGATGGAGAATCCCTGTAGACCTTGGCCACCCATGTTGGTCGTTCGCTTAAGGTTGATGATTACACCATCTCCCAGATCGATCTAGATTTGCTCGCATATGTGTCAAAATTGATTTATTCAAACCTCTGAAAAGAAGAATATGGACAGCTGATGAGGAGCATTGTGCTTTTGTTGTATTTTTGATCTGGCGCCAATATTTTGTTATTCTTTTTGGTTTTGATTAGGCACGGGATGAATTAGGTAGTAGTGGTATAGTTTTTCTCATGCTCCAACAAATGTTAGCTTGGCTTTCAGGTAGGCCAGGATGCCGAGACCTTTAGGAGGTGGAATATACATCACCGTAACCAATGGACTCAAACTTTGGTTCGTGGATTGTAGTGGCTCGTGGCCTGATGGACCTGAACTTCATCCTCACACTCCGTTCACGTGGCCTAGGATGATCCAACGGATGATAATTCCAAAGGACACAATGTGCCATGTGGTTAGCCAAGCATGCATGGTCAAGGTGGCTACCACACTAACTCAAAATTTGTTTCTACGGATTAGAGAAAGCATATGAGTAACCATTTAATGAGAGGCGATGTGACCCATGATGCTAGTTGTTCACTCACATCCAAATGGCTACTTATAGTGTTAAAGTTGCTTGTAATGTGAACAATTTTTGATTGCCTAATCAATCTCGATGGATCGGACATGAATCCCCAAGACTTACTTTGCCACAAAGAGTCATACGCTTCTCCTTCCACACAACCTACCATGATGAAATCAATCTCTTCACCAAGCATTGATCAGCTCTGAGGAGATAGGGCCGGTGAAAATGATATGTTGGTTGAGCCGCATCTCGGAACTCATTTGTAACCCTTAGCCCACATCAAAGAATGACGACCCAAAGATTTGAATAGTTCGAATAAATCAAAAAGGCCACGATGATGAAAATGTTTGAGGAAGAGGAACGAGATGACTCAATGACATTGGTTCAATTCAAAAATGGCATTAGATGAGAAGCTTTTGATCGAGAAAAATTTACTCATTCTTCTAGTAGTCTCTCATAAAAAAGGGATACTTGACATAGTTGCATCCGACTCCTAAGTTTCTCGGAGTTTTTTCTTGCCCTTCATGATCCTAATGATCATTGATTTACCAGATTCTTATATTTGTTTTTCCTCTCGTTCTTTTTAAATTCTATTTTGTTATAATGATAACTAAACTATTGTCTCTTTGGGAATTGCGGTATCGATTGAGATACCATCTCCTATACACTTGGTTTGATCAGGAAGCTTACACCTTATATCTTCTGCCCTTTTGAAATCAGAGCGAATGCTCAAAGGCTTCATTGTTTTTGTTCCGGTTACCTAAATGCTGGGATTGGGGAAAAATATATATTTTACGAAGGTTTCTTCGGGAGGATAATAACTCTGATGGCGTCGCAAATTGGGAAGGTTACCTAGTACAGCCTCTCGAAAATGCCCTCAATTTGGTAATCTTTTCCACTGTCTTCTAATGAGTTGGTTTCTTTACATTATTTATAATGACAATCATATTGAAGGACATAAAGCCCTCTAGCACCATCTTTACGGTATGTCTCTCCTTGATCTCCCATGGATTTTTATTGGGAGGTTTTTAATAACGTTTTAACTATAGAGGATTATAAAGGTGGCTGGGATCATTATTAGACTCGTAAATCTCATCTTTTTTTTCCGATTTTATTTCTTAATGTAATCTTCTAAATGTTCACTATACGGTCTTTGACTTTTACTTGATGTAACAATCAATTTGGTCTAGCTCATCGTTAAGCTAGGATGGATAGCTGTTTAGTGAATTCGCATTGGCCTACAATTTTTTATTCTTGTATTCTTAAACATTTTTCCTCCAATCCTTCTCCGAATCATGCACCTTTTTGTTTTTCGGTTTTCTACGTCGGTTATTATTATTCATTTTGATTATTATTGGTTGGATTATGTGGTGGCATCATGTTGTCAATGATGCCTTGAATTTTACTCCCCATTCTAACCCAATGCATAATTTTCATCTCTTTTTCCGCGCATAAAATCAGGTCTTTTTGCTCTCAAGAACCACGGGTATAGAACTTAATTGAGTAGGCTCTCCACCACTCTAGAAAAGAGATTTCGATGATGCAAATCCTTGATTCTAGCAGCTAATATGAATGATGATTTCTCTTCAAATCTTGTGATGCTTTGTAGGAAATGTCGTCACTTCAAGGGGCAAAAATGCTCTCAAATGGTCTCAAAGGGTTTGGCTTCCCTCGGGTTCACAATGAGGGGAAATTCACAATGGTCTCAGCGCATGATATTCATAAGCATTACAACTCCATCTCGTTCATTTTACATTCACTGATGGTATGATTGGGTTACTGATAATCTTGGCATTGAGCAAGTTTTCTATGATTTTCATTCTAATCTTTGGAAAGATACCAATCCTAAAAGTTTTTCAGATTTTTCAACTTTTACGCTTTGATGATCACTCTCTTGGATAGTGAGTAGAGTTTCTAGTTAGAGATGTTTCTAAAAGATGAGGGTTTTTCCAGGTCTTATGTCTCTTTCATCAGGGAAGTGTCACGGATTTGGATGGTTTCAATGCGAGAGTTTTACAAATTTTTGAATAGAGGTGGTGATTATCTTTTTCTCAACTTTCTAATATTTCTACAATCTTGTATTATAAATTCTTGGTGTAAGACCTATGCCACTTTCATTTCTAAGAAAAGCCACCCCAAAATAGTTTTTGATGATCGTTATGTTGCTTTAACCAATGTTTGTTATAAAATTCTTTCCAAACTTCTTGCAATCGGCTCAAAAACTATTTTGCCTCGTTTTATTAGTTAGTGAACAATGTGGATTTGTCTTAGGTATAGCAACATGTAAAATAACATTATCACATTGCAAAAGTTGTTCACACTATCAATCGAGACCGTGCTTCCCCAGGATGGTAGTCAAGATTGATATTGAAAAGGATTTTGACTCGATAAGTTGAACATCTATTCTCGCCACTTTAGCCAAAATGAACTTTCCTAATGCTTGGATTTCCTTGATTTAAGGCCTGCCTCACTTTTGCCTCTGTATGCTAATTAATTTGCTTTACTGTTTTCCCCAGTTCTCTACCTCTAGAGCGGTCAGGCAAGGGGACCCCCTCTCCCCCTCTCCCCTTATCTCTTCATTTTAGTCTCTTAATATTTGACTTCCCTTCTCAATTTTACTTTGAATCAAAATCTTATTCTTGGTTTTGATCGTTTTCCTTCTCCTAATTTTAATCATCTCATGTACACCAATGATTTGGTTATTATCACTCAAGCCTCTCTTACGGTTGCTCGCAACATCATTTACTATTTTTCATGAGAACCTAACTAGGTAATCTTTGAATAGAAATAAATCTAAGATCTTCTAGTTGGTTTAGGGTTAGCCAAAAGTATTTGTTCTATCTTAAGGTTCAGAATAGAGTGCTATCCCTTTACCTATTTGAGCATCCCCAATTTCTCCCAATAAACTTGTTGTCTTTGTTTTTCCATGCGTGCTATAGATTGGATAAACATGGTGCTGGTTAGAAACATTCAAAATTTTTAGTTGTTGCTAAGACCATTGTTATTAATTTTACTTTTGTGTCTATTCCATTGTATTATCTGTTGATTTATCATGTTCCAAATTCGATTTTAGATAATATTTCAAAATTAGTTAGAAAGTTCCTTTGGTCTAGTAGTGGCGATAGAAGTGGCATCCATCTTGTGAATTGGACGAGACTACACACAATCACTATAGGAGGGCTTAGGCATATAAAAATCCTAGATGAGGCAATCTCTTATAGCCAACAATGTTTTTCAGTTATCTTAACAATCACAATGTGGGTCAGATTTGCTCCGAATTAAATATAGTGCAGCAACTTTTGGATGGATGACCCCCTATGAATTGCTCTTGGTTTTTCAGGTGACTTTGTCGAGAAACAACTAAAATTTTGAGACCAAAACTTTGACCAAAATCTTTTAATCCTTCTTCCACTTCCTTTCTTTTTCCTTTACGTGTCTTGAGATCTCACTTGCTTTAGCCTACTTATCTCGACATAGACTGGGTTTGAATGATATTTCATTTCTTGATCTCTTGATAGTACTTATTGATGCGATTAGATGCTTCAGCTTCTTTTTGGCAACTTTACGGATGATTTTAAGTCTATATTGGGTCTTGCATGGATTCAATTTGGTGGTAACTATTGGGTATGGTACTGAGTCACGTAACTATCTCTTGATGATTTAAGCATTTAGCTAGAGATACATGTCGGGAGGAGCATTGGCTTGGCTAGACTTTGGACGACTTAAAACTCTCTCCCCTATATTAAAGCACTTTACGCAGCTTATCCTTGAGAATTAAAAATAAAACCTTGATTACCTATATTAATTGAATTTTGGGTCTACAAACTCTTTGCATCCTTTGTGGTGTGGATTTTTGAAACTAACTGGAGCACTTGGTGAATCATTGTCCTAAAGCCCAGAAATGATGTGGTCTCGGTCTTGGTTTGCTGAGCCGTTTCTTTCCTCCGGTTTTTGTCGGGCAATGGTTTGGATCGGCATGCATAAGTCCATCTTTGTTCCATCTATAATTGTTTTTACAGTTTGGCATATCTGGAAGATGAGATGTAACTGTATCTTTAGAAAATAGAGCTAAACCACGCTGTATTGCTCATATAGCCTTTGCTCGAGTGAGTAACACTAATCTCTTTTAGGGCCTCGAACAAGGAAGTTACTCTTGCTTACTACTTCCTTCCTCAGAAGGGTCCCTTTCTTATCTTTCTGCGAGGCTAATATAGGGACAACGGTGATAGTATCTCTAGTGGGAAGTTGGTTTTCTTTGTTCTTCGATTCTAATTATTTGATTCATTTTGTAGGCTCACATTGATTGAAGTAACCTCACATTTGGATCTTTGGAAATAAAATTTTTGTAACTCTTTAACAAATTAGAAGATGCAATATTAAAAATCAAACGCATCATCATTGCTTCAATGCGGAGATCCTCAAGCTCTTAATTACATGGCGAGGCCCGAGATTGGAGGCTGAAGAATGGTAACATCCTCGCAAAGTACACTCTTTTCTCAGGGCAAACCTTCCATACATATGGTTCAACAAGCGGAATCAAGCGGTACGCAAGGCTTGATGTTCATGGAAGCAATCGCATACCTTGTCCTTTTCCATGAAGAGCAGAGACCTCCAGGTGGATCATGAGAGACTTTTCACCACGAGACTTTCCCGCCAATTTGATAGCTTCTTTCTTCCCTTTCCCTCTTTGCTGTGTTTTTCTTTTTCTGTTTTGAGTATCCTCTAGTTTTCCTTTTATAATCTCTTTTATTGGTTTTAATAAAGTGAGCTTACAGCTCTTTTTAATAAAAAAATGTCAAAATAAATAAATAAATAAAATTTATTTTTTTAATAAAAATTTAAATATAATTTAATTTTTGAAAACTTTTGAAAAATTTTTCCAAAATTTTTATAAAAATATAGGGCTCACTCGACTATTTGCTTAAGTGGCTAAAGTCTCTATCATTTAAATCAACTCCCATTGGTATATTATTTTTATTTATTTTAAAAATATGAATAAGCCACTAATCATAGCATAATAGTAAAGTATTTTTCTTGACATATATATATATATATATATATATATATATATATATATATATAAATACTAGACAAAATTATAATTTGTTATCTTGTGCGTTTTAAATAAAGATTTAATTTTTCCGTCTTAAGTCTTGAAATCATAACCAAATTTTAACCAGCATAGTTCAATACAACTTCCAACTTTTTCCTCAAAAATATTAAGCTAATTAGATAGAACAACGAGGCATCCAAAACCCAAACTGCCTTGGTCCTTTTTGCATCTTTTAGCTCAAACAAAGAGACAATTTTGTAATTCAATAATACCCGAAATGGGCTGCCAAACATAAATAGGCCTGGCCGTTGTTTCTTCTTTCCAGCTCAAGCAGAATTCCATCTTCCAGCCCAAACAAAAGGCCAATTCGTAATTCCAATAACATCAAAGTGGACAACAAAACTCCAAATTGGGCCCGGCTTGGCATCCAGCCCAAACAGGAAAGAACAGTTCGGTAATTCTATAGAACCGAAACCCTAACTCACTGAGGCCCAGTGACTGCCCTTTAGAGCCTCTTAAAAAGCGTGCACGTGTACATCAACAGGGGATATTACTCGCCACTCCTCTGACGTGTACCGGAAGCCCAACCCTTCCTTCATATAAATACCACTTTAGCCGCCCATTCCACTCATCCCATCCCCATCCCATCCCATCTCCATCTCGGCGGTCATTTGGGGAGCCACCGCACGTCGAGACTCCGGGATCAGAGGACAAATCAAGCCACCAGGGCCGAGATCTCGATCGCTTCCTTCCCCGATCTCTAGGGTTTCGATCCCCTTCTCTGTCTTCGCTCACGGTTGTTCCTGAGCGAGTGGGTTGAGGGAGGAGGGTGTTTTTAGCTCCTCTGTTATAGTGGATTGAGCATTGGAGTTGATTTTTCTCTGTGATCTTTTTCTTTGGTGGGTTTGAATTGGTTTTTGTGTTGTTTTTGTGGTGGTTTTGGTTTTGATTTGATGGTTTGGGTTGGTTTTTAGGTTAGGGATAGCTTCGCCGAAAGGGAGAAGAGGGGGTTTCTGATCTGATGAGGCAGAGCGGTGTTGGAGGTTTGCGGCGCCAGAGCAGCGGGAGTAACACCAATACTACGCCTGAGATCACGCCTACATCGTTGTTGGCTGGGCACTTGCGATATGAGAAGGTCGCGATCGAGCAATAAAGGTTCCAAAACGGTTGGGTTCGCGGTGAGGCATGTGAGGCGGTCGCACTCCGGGAAGCTCTCGTGCTGCCTGTGAGCAGAAGAAGGGTGAGTTATTTGTTGAAAAGTTTGAAGTAGAGAATTCTTTGTATCTGTGTGCGATTGATTGACATTTCTGATCTGCCTCTCTGAAGAGAATTTGATGTTGATAGCATTTTTGATGTTCATTGACGACTTCACGCGCTGCGAGACCGTGGTGGGGTAATTACTGGCGTAATGTACTGCAAAGACTTCGGATGCTGAATCCTGCTGCTGTATATAATCTTTCAGGGCTTATCTATGCTTATGTTATTGTTGTTTGGATAGCGAGCCAAGTGATTGGTGATGTATATTGAACTCGTTAAAGTCGGAAAACTGGTTTACTACAAGATTTCCTATATGATTACATAACTTTCCTTTCCTCGTTAGAGTTTTATGTAATGTGTGGCAACCCTGCTTGGTGGTGATGTATGTTTCTGTCTCGAACGAGTCCGGAATATGATTTGACATAATCTCTTTGGGATGATATGTGCTCAATGTCAATCTTCATCCGTCAATTGAAAGACTCTAGATTCTGTTGGGAAAGTCGCAGTTGTTGCAACTCCGGCGCGATGAGAGTGGTGATAAATAGGTTAAACGAGATCTTGTTCTTGTGCCTGAAGTGAGCAGTAACCTCTTGCATTCTTTTGGTTTTCATGGAGTCCGACTAGTTTTCACTTTGTTGAGTCCGAGAGTTGTGGTCTATGTTGCAAAGCATGTTATCTTATTACAGCTCTTTTGTTTAGTAGCATCTCCACTTCTTGTTGCGGTTGCGCTTCGATAGAGACTAAAAGTTAGATGACATTGGGCTGTTGTGATCTAATCCAGGTTGGTTGCGACATGAGGTGATGACAGTATCGCAATGATGCATACACAGCCACTAGCAGTTTGTATCATACTTCTATTTCTCTCTCCTGTTCCTGTTTTGCGTAGTGAAATAATTCTAAGAATCGGCTGAAATGCTGTTGGGAACTATATGTGGATCATGGGACTATTATATCTTCGGAGGAGATCACCTTTATCGTTCTTGCTATATTTTTATTTGTAGCCTGCCCTTTCTGAAATTTCCCTTACTTCAACTTATGTTCTATAGAACTCTACTCCACTTTTTATCGATTATTATGTCTCCCTTCATTTTGCAGTACAGCGCATCTTGAGCGTTAAAGTACGTGAAATTGAGGCTGTTGTGATTTAATTAAAATAGTGTACTGATTATGGCATAAAATGAGGTATTAAAATGATGCATGTACTTTATCACTAGGAAGTTTATCTTACTTTCAATTCTCTTATGCCGTCTGCATGGTGAGCAGGGGTACAGTACTGGTTATGGAACTATATGGATTGTGCTACTGTTGTATCTTTGGGAGGAGACGCCTTTATGGGTGTGTTATACTTCTGTTTGTATGCCTTATCTGTGCAGCCTGTTTATGTGTTTCATGGAACTCACCTGCCCCCTTTTGTCGCTATTGTATGTCTCTATTTCATTTTTACAGTGACATATCTTAGGCCTTCAATGTAAATAGAAATTGAGGTTATTGTTGTGATTTGATTAAAATGGCGTGTGCAATTATGGCATAAAATGATAGCAATGTTTGAAATGATGCATGCACATCACTGGCAGTCTATCATACTTTCAATTCTCCTGTTGTCTTTGCACAAAGTGAAATAATTTTTAAGTATTACCAGAGATGCTGGTTATGGAACTATGTGGATAAATTACTGTTGTGGCAACTTTGAAGGAACCCGCCTTATGCGTTATTATACTTTTGTTGTATGCCTTATCTGGGTTCCCTTCCTTTATGTTTCCGCGGGGAACTCTACCTTTTGTGATGTTGAAATTTTCATGCTGGTGGATTTGGGACACAGTTTTTATTTCTGAAATTTTGTTAAACTATCTTTTCATTTTCTGGAAGTTAGGGTGTACAGTTTTTAGAAAATTAGCTAGTGTTATATAAACAATCAGTCAATAATGGATTAGAGAGGCTCTAACGCATAATTTGTGAGCTGCCCTAGATTTTTTATCTACCATTGAGAAACCAAGACCATAGGCACTGCTTTATATTGTCTGGCCAATGAATCCATGTAAATGTATGAATTATGAAACAATCTGTTTATTTTATTTGGATTGACAATAATATATTCAATCTAGCTGAAATTTGTCTAGTTTGTTCACAATCTAATGCAGTTTTGTACAGCGCACTTTATTAAGAAATATATTTTGCTTTCTGCCTTTTTTTTTTCAGTTGAGGGTCCCTTTGTTCATTTTCTACTCCATTGCTTATTTAATGGATTTCTTAGTATCACTGTACTTTTACATGCTCCTAGGTAGTCCCTAATTATCAGTTTTAGTAATTATTTCAAAATATACTGTTTGGAATTCTATGTTGACATCCTGGATCATATGCATGTTGCTTCTGCTTGTGTACGAATGTAGTTGTTGAAATTGCTTTACATATTGATAGATTTGATTTATACCTGAGCTATATGCAGTAAAATTAAATGTGGGTACACATTTGCTAATTTTTCCTGCTAATGGAGTTGAGATTCTTTTGAAGCTGAAGCTCACTATTGAAGGATGAACAGTCTTTAGGTAGAATTCAATTGTTGTTTCTTTTCCTGGTAATATGATATTTTCTCAGCAACAATCATGAAGTTTTTGGAAGATTATACCTTGCATAATTATAATAAATAATGGAAACATAATTTCCAACATAAGCCATACCCATGATTTTCATTGTAATTACTTATGCACGCTGATTGCATGTGGTAGAACCCTGTTAGTGAAAACTATTTTCTTTTATTTGAAGCTTATTTTAACAAAACCAGCCATATTTATGATAATTAAATCTTCCAAATGCAAAATCAAGTCTTAATGCTTTTTTACTATGTTAACAGCATTATCATAAACAAATGAGTATATTTATCTTTCTATGTATGGTTGTTACATGTTTGCTCCTTCCTTTGTTGGACCAGATTCAACAAAATAGTTTAATTTCTAATTTTTCACATTTCAACAAATATTTATCTAGGACACCATTTGACTTAGCTCATAAAAAATGAAACTTGTTTTGTAGATGGTGGCGGCAAAGGGGCGATGGGGTAAACTCCTTGATACTGATTCTGATTCGTCTTGATCGGAATGACCCAAATTCGCGACAGTGGTGAAGTATGCCTCTCTCTCTCTCTCTCTCTCTCCTGTACATGCATGCACAGGCATGCACAGCCTGCATTACATGTTCAAGAACTTTTACCAATTTAGTATGATTTAGTGAAACTGGCATTTAACATACTTATTATTGATTGCTTTGGTGGTTCTTGACTAAAACAAATGGAATGAGGTCCTTGTAAACACACTGGTTCATCTTTATTAGTGACACATTTGTATAAATTATGATCACCCCTTAAATTTCTTTATTTGTTTTGTGATAGTAGGAACCCTATCATTTTGTTAGGTGCTACTGTAACAACACCATTGGATGATTACAAAAAGTCTGTGATAACAATTATTGAGGAATACTTCAGCACAGGAGATGTGGAACAAGCTGCTTCTGATCTCAGAGAACTTGGCTCTGAAGAATACCATCATTACTTTGTTAAAACTTGTGTCACTGCAATGGATAGACATGATAGAAAGAAGTGGCATCAGTCTTACTGTCTGCTTTTATATGCTGATGTGATAAGCTCGGCTCCAACAGATTAGCCAAGGGTTCTCTATACTTCCTTGGTCTGCAGATGATTTTAGCAGTTGACATCCTTGATGCAGTTGACATTCTGGCTCTTTTCATTGCGTGCAGTTGTTGATGACATCCTCCTCACCTGCATTCCTTATGACAAAACCCTTTCTGGGGCCTCGAGGACTTAAGTTATACAAATTGCAGAGAGGGAGTTACCTCTAAGCACCTCATCCGCTGCAGAGCTAGTTGGTGAAGATGGTGTTAGTACCCACATCACCGTAGAAGAGGTGAAGAAGAATTTCAGATTTGTTGAAAGAATATTTAGAGAGTGGGGATACTTTTAGAGGCCTGCAGATGCATTAGAAATTGGGTGTATCATTCTTCCACATGAAGTAGTGAAAAGGCTCTGATACTTGCAATGGGAAAACCAGGCATGGAATCACCTTATATCGAAACTCCTAAAGAAGCAGCAGATGAAGAGGCCTGATAAGCTCTAGTCAGATGATGAAGGGGTTCTCTAGGCTTGCTGAGAGCCTTGATGACCTTACTCTTGATATACCTTCTGCAAAGCGCTTTCCAGCTGCTAGTACCAAAAGCAATTGATGAGGATGGCTTGACTCTTCTTTTCTGAAGCTTTCTGGTGCGGATGGAGATCAGCGATGAAGATGCTGATAAGTAAAGAAAATTCAAGGAGGAAGCTAGTGCCATAATTCTTGAATATTTTCTCTCTGATGACATTCCTAGACTTGTTGAAGCCTTGAGGATCTTGCAGCTCCTAGATACAAATCCCATTTTCTCAAAAAGCTGATCACACTTGCCTGTGGACCCGAAAAGAACAGGAAGAGATATGGCATCTGTTTTAACTCTACTCGTATGGAAATTTTCTCAACTGATGATATAATGAATGATTCATCATGCTTCTAGAATCAGCTGTGAGGATACCATGACATTTTGGATGCCTCAAATGGGTTAGCTCTGTTTTGGCTAGGCGGTGATTGTTGATGTGTTGGTTCCATTAAACCTGGAGGAGATCAGCTTCCCACAAAATTGTAGCGGAGAGTGAAACTGTACACATGTTTCGAACCTAATTTCTGCCCGCCATGCGGGTGAGAGAAATTCTGAATGCTGGGGTGGTGGCACTGGTTGGGCAGTGGAGGATGCCAAGGACAAGATCACAAAGCTTCTGGAAGGAGAGTATGAGAGGCGGAGAGTGATGTCGGGGTGAAGCATCAGTACATCGTGATCTTCAGAATGCCATTCTTTTAACCATGAAGTAGTTAAGAAAGCATTAGTTATGGCTATGGAGAAAGAAACTGACAGGATCACCATTTTCTTACAAGGTGCTTTAGTGGAAAGTTGATCTGCCATGTGGATGACAAAGGCTTTTTCAAGGTGAGGGATGGGCTTGATGACCTTGCTCTTGATATCCCAGTCTCGAGAGGAAGTTCAGTTATTATGTAGAGCATGCCAAAACTTGGTTGGCTATTACCGTCCTTTGTTCTCCGCCGTCCTCAAATGCCGTGACGCGCCGAAAAGGAGGCGGTTCCATCATACCGCCCCCCTTTGCTTTACTCTTGCTCTCTGTTGCTGTTTATGCACGCATTTTCGACCACAGGTTCTACCTTACAGGTTGCGGACTCTGATGGTTTGACTGTGTTTATGCACAGTTAATCCCATGCCACATTAGTCTGGTTTGGCCATATAGTCGATGTTGCTCTCCCATCATCTTATATTTTAGAACCAGAGAATCTTTATACGTGGTATTTATGTGTATTACTTAGTGATTTGGAAACAAATCTTTGACTTATGACCTTTTCTTTTCCTTCTCATTTATGTTTGTTTCTCGCTTCTCTTTTCTATAACTTCGGGTTTGCTCAATTTCCCCAAGTCTGAAATTCGGTATGACAATGGATCATGGATGTTTTAAAATTCTTGTTTTATGTGATGAATCGGTGAACTGGTTTTTCATTTTATCTTCATTGGGGTGACAGTATTTAACAACTTCAAATGGTGTTTGTATTTTATTTTATTAAATTGAATTTTAGTTTTCTCTTGCATAGTGTAAATTTATTTATAATAATAAGGTTTTAAGATATTAAGTTTATCAACTTTTCAATTTCTTTCAATGAAGATGTATATATACATATATATATTTATGTCTTGAAAAATATTTCTATTTTAGTTTTTGAATTTTTTTTTAGAGTTTATTATAAATAGAGTTAAAAAAAAAGACTGTTTTTTTAGTGAGAACAAAGAAGCGAATTCGAGATTAGTGAAAACAATTTTTTTAGATTAGATGATTTAGATCTATCTTAAGTTTTGCTTGAGTTGATTTTTTATTTAAATTACAAACTTTATATTGAAGACGAGCTTGCATCAGCAATTTCAAAATTTCAATGGTTTGAAGAAGTATGATGAGGATCAGTATTTGAACTTCTCAATTTTGAATGTTAAGAGTTTCCTATGCCCTCAATTTCCACCACAATATCTCATAACAAAGTTTTTGGACCCTCAATTTCTACAATGTCTCAAAACAAATTTATCACTAGTGGTTTATCTTTGAACATAGTGTTGCTATTCTTATAAATATAAGACAATTGTAATTTTACTCATGTATAGTAGGTAAAAGAATAAATACTCTTATTGTGCCTTCTATAAAACTATTTATTAAATCCTTTATTCTAATTTTTCATAAACCAGAAAACCATGAATGGTTTACATGCAATCCTCACTTGCATGTCATGTGATTCTGTTTGGATATTTCTCTTTGTTATGCTATGAGTTCTAATATATAGATTGATATGTTTTTTTTTTAATAAAAACATAATGATATATATTTTAATATTTAGCTTATTTTGTGTGTATGATATTTATATCAATTATTTCTTCAATCATATTAACGGTGGCGTGTTTTCATTACCAAGCGTATTTATGTTTTCATTACTAATTGTGATTGTCAAATTTATAAAGTTATTTGAATGATCAAAGAAATTTCACTGTAGTTAGCAATGTGA